>NC_089207.1:9070452-9342952 GCF_963930695.1 Labrus bergylta
AGTAGGCGCTTTTACAACATATGTCAAACCTACCCATCTACAAACTGATGGCAGAGGTTGCTTAGGTTGTTGCTGAAGCAGCAGGAGCCATTTGGGGTTAAGAGTCTTGTCCAAGGACACATTGGACATGTGGCTGCAGGAGCCAGGAATTGAACCCCAACCTTCCAGTTGAGAGATGACTGACTCTACCAAATGAGCTACAGCCATCAATAAGTCCTTTAAAACATGCAGCACATGACTGCTGTGTTTGTCAGATGCGTCACCTTGACTTCATCTTTTCTGCACATACTTTCGTTTTAACCTGATGTTATAAATAAATGTTTTGTAATTCCATAATGTGAGGTCAGAGAGTCGATGAAATAAACAGACCTCTGTGAATCTGCTCTGAAGAGATAAAGATTTCCCTTTGCTCACGATGCAGTCATCAAAATGATTTGCATCCTCTCCTGAAAGATCCATATGTTCAGTCTCTGCGCTGCTCAATGGAGCCGTCAGTCAACAACGAGAAGAATAACATCCTGCTTTTATGACAATGTTGATAGGCACTGGTGAGTTATAGTTTGGGCAATCAATCAGAAAAGCACCATAAAATTGTCAAACGCTTGCACTTGATTGACTGGTGAAACCATCAAGCATAATGAACAGGCCTCATTAAAAGCTCCAATGTTTAACAACCAAAACACTGGATATTTGTGCATAGTCATTTCTATTGGTTTATGGAAGTAGATGCTATTTGAGATAGTGGAAACTGACAGGTGTTTGAGTGAAGTTTGTGGGTGTTTCTGAAAAGTAACAAACTTTTAAGTTGAATTCCTGTGTCTTTAAAACTTTATATCTTTTTTTGGGTCTTTACGACTTTGTTAAAAATAATTTTGGAATTGCTCCCTGGGCCAGCAGTCGTAAAGAAGGGCTGTGATTGCTGCGATGTAATCCTGGGAGGCGAATTAGTTTGATAGAAGTACATCGACTAGAAGTGAAGCGCTTGTTTTGGCCACTGACCGGATCAGACGTTATTAAAACTGTCTGACACATTTACAGAAGGTATACTCACAGAAATAGACTTTTATGTTTCATTGAAAGATCCTTTTTTTTAAACCAGAAACAGACCCGGAACCTGCTCCAGATGCGGAGCCACCAGTCAAACTAAGAATGACTTAGTGTGATGGCCCCTCTGCATTGATGAGTTTACTGGTGATTGCTTTCTGTCTCCAGGGCTGCAGACCTGTAGGACTTTCACACTTGCAGAAAACTCCTGAAAAACTCCTGATATTTGAGCTGTATGTGTGAACCCCAACAACCAAAAGTTTTCACTCGAACTTCATTTGAGCAAGCAATCTAGAGATGAGACCCACTTGGGCCAGACTGGGCTCATGCTTAAATCAGAGCAGCGGTCAGATTTTTGGAGATCTTGAAAGAGACTCATCTGAGCGACCACATATCTTTGCTTTTAGGTTTCTTTGTCTTTGGTTTTACAGCACATTTCCACAAACCCCATCCTTTCACCACTGATTCTACAGATTCTTCAAATCTACAATTTTTTTTAATGTTTTGATAATTATCCTTGTAAATTAATTAGTTTATTTAATTAGTTTATAATTAGTTTATACATGTGTGTCTCCCATCTTTGTCTCAGACTAAGAGCCGGGCTGTGACGCCTGCAACACTGAACTTGAACCTTGATGATCTTATTGTTATTTGTTTTTCTGTTAGTTCACAGTATAATGTTACACATTATCAACAAATAACCTTAGTGATCTTGGCAGCAATAGAGCAGAAACTCTTAAGTTCTTGCCGGGTAAATTAGCTGTTTGTCAATGGACTCTGCTGGCTTTGAGGAGAGATGATCTGTTTGGGTTTCAAAAGCAGGATATTCTTCTTCATAAATGTTTTTTTCTCTAAAGCAGAAATAAAAAGTATTCCTCCCTTTCTGTAATGTTTTGGGCACTTGCATTAACAATCTGAACGTATCACTGGGCAAACATTCCCTTTTTTGGATGCTCTTAAATATAGCCCATTTCCCCCCAATGATTAAATTGCAGCCATTACAGCCAATAGCACTGCTGCTGGCTGAAGCAATCTACTGAAGTAATCCCACAACTTTTTTGGACAGTTTAGTAATTTAGACCTCAAAATATGTAAAAAAAAAAAAAAGGGACGTTGTTTTAAAATACTGGAATTCCTCTGTAAAGTAAAGTTTGCTTTGAAAGGTATTGAATCATATTTAGCAGCTGCCAGCTTTGCTTTTAGTTTGACTGTTCCAAGCCCTCTTTGCTGTGTTATTTCCATTTCTTTCCTTAGATTTCAGTGTCTTTGCTTGGCATAATTCACCCTCTCCTCACAACATAAAAATCCTTGGATTCTCATGACCTCTATGGCCTTCATTTTAGCACCAACCTCAGAACAAACTTAATGTAATTGTCAGCTTGGTACATCCAATAGTCTTTATGAGGTCTTCTGAACAGTGCAGCTTCCAAGGACAAGTGTTCAGGCTGCAGAATTTCAGTCTTCTCACCCAAAGACAGGCAGTTCTTAAAAAATAACATTTTATGATTAAAAAAAAAACAAAATGTCAAAACCAGAGATTGTCCGACAGGCATATTTTTTTAGATATGTCACACTTTTCAAAAATGCCTGAGCTCAAAGTTGAAATGCATAATGATGACACCGGGGGGAAAGATACATTTTGGTGCTGATGCGTTTGAATACTGATGTGTCTGCAGCTGTGTTTGTGTCTGTGTGAATGACGACACTGCCTTTCACACACCTGACATCCTCTGCACCGCACACTTACTGAGACCTGCGACTATTCATCAAGATGTCAGCAGCAGCAGACATCCATCATGTGCCTTTACTCTGTGTGTGTGTGTGTGTGTGTGTGTCTGTCTCTCTCACATACACTCTTATCCAGGCCATGTGTTTAAAGGTCCCTTCAGGCTGTCACATTTTCTGAGCTCCGGGGAGATTGCATGGTATGTGTGAAGGATGAGGCCACTAATCCTTTCTGTATTGTTTTTATTTCCTCTGGCCACAGTCATGTTTTCTTTCATATTCTAACAGGAAGTGTATGGAAATTCAGCAAAAATGCTGACACAAGTGAACGGCCTACTTCAGCTTCGAGTGGTGAACTCAAACTTGGTCGACTCTTGGTTAAACATTATACATTTTTCATGTTATTTTAATATTAACTTTGAAAATAAAATCCCTGCATGGGATGCTGGAGAGTGGAGCTAATTTGTTTCTTGTTTTCTGTTGGAAAGTAGCAACTGGAGCACGATGATATCAAAATAAAAAGAAAGCCTAAATGTAGTGAATCTTAAATTATGTAACACAGCATCTGACACTGAGTTAATGAGCTCATTAATATTAAAAGTCTCAGAGAGAAAGGAGTGAAATAACTGCAGAATCACACCATTAACCATCTACCAACAAAGTGTGGGAAGTGCATGGAATTTATCTGGAAATTGTTTTGGGGTCAATTTATTTTGGAAATATCTTCTTAGCACTTTTATTCCTGTTTTTATGCCATGTTTTTTTTTTTTTTTTATGCAATCCATTTCATTTTATTCCGGCCACTTTGATTTGCTGATCGGTGTAGAAAAATGTTACATGACGTGTCCTCTGAAAGCTCTGACAAAAAATGTTGTAAAGTAACCTTAGACATGAGAAGGAAAGTAAAGCTTGTTTGGTGCAGCCCATTTCTCAGAGCAAATGTCACAAAGTTCTCCACAAATAAATATAAGACAGACTGAAATGTATGAATGAAAGAATAAAGAACAGGTGAACATCGGATTTTCTTTTCTTTTTAGCTTATACCTCTCAGCTGTGGTGTGTGTTTTCATACAGTGATAGTGTGTGTAATTGAATCATTTATGTAATGCTTCAGAGGACATATAAATAATTAAAAAAAACTATTTCAAAAGGAGAGAAAAATACCTTTATCAACATAAAAATAACATTTGTAAGTTGGAAAGCCACCAGCAGTAAAATTCAAGAAAAACCTATTTGAAGATAACCTCAAGCATTATTTACTTTTTTTTTTTTAAGTTGAAAACTCCCTGTGTGAGAATACCCGGAACATAATCAATAATGCGATCAAATTATTAAAATACAAATCATATATTTCTGCAACAGAGACAAAGCTGGATTAATGAGAAAGTGAGACCACAAGTTAAGAGAATGAAGAACAAATAAAGAGATATAACTCAGAAATCTAACTTTAAAAAAAAAGGAAGTCGTTTGTGCTTTTAAAAGATTTTCACGGAAGATCCTGATATTATTTATTATATTATAATTATAATTATTATAATAATAATAATTATTATTATTATTATTATTATTATTATTATTATTATTATTATTAATAATAATAATAATAATAATAATAATAATAATTAATGATAATTATATTTATTATTTATTCACAAATTTAATTTGCATTTAAATAATCTATTGAATCCCCTCTACCATCCAAATACCATTTAAAATCTGATGCTCTGCGATGCTTATGAGAGGTTTTCTCTACCCACAATGCACAGCGAAACAGCCACGTAAACGTCAGGAAGGGAGGAATCACAGCACTGTTTGCTAGCTGCCTCTTTTTACTCTGGTTAGTTTCACATCTGCAAACCAAGGATGTCTACATGATGCTACACCCGTTTTCCAGGTAAATAAAATCGGTCGTTCAAACACGTGATTCGGGGTCAGTAATAGCTTCCACCTGAGGTGTGTTTGCAATGTAGCAAAGTTAGCTTCCTAGCATGCTAACGGTAGCACGCTTAGCTGCTAACGGTGGCTACGTGAATTACTTTGCATGATGCATGCTTGTTTTTGGTGGGTTTTCGAAAGGCAGATTTCCTGCACATGTTGGAGAAAACGTCCGAAGAATATGAACACAAAGCGGTCGGTTAAATGTATCTTAAATGCTCCAACAACAGCGGTCTCCTCCCTCCTTTAGCTGCCTGCTAATGTCAGCTAACAAGTGGAAACGTTCTGTCTTTGCGAGCTTGTAATGTGTTGCTGTGCTCTGTTTATAGAAAGGTAAGGTTTTCAGCAAGATAGTGTGTTGTATATCCACGTTTTCCCATTCGTTTTTAGTAAAAGTACGTCACGATAGCGCTTCCTTACAACGCCCCTTTATTCAGTGTGGAGCTGTCCATGGTGCTGCTGCAGCCGACCCCCAAACATAGACTGTAACACACCTTCTGTTCAACCGACCCCCAACCACAGACTGTAACACACTCTCTGTTCAACCAACCCCCAACCATAGACTGTAACACACTGTCTGTTCAACCAACCTCCAACCATAGACTGTAACACACCTTCTGTTCAACCGACCCCCAACCATAGACTGTAACACACTGTCTGTTCAACCAACCTCCAACCACAGACTGTAACACACTCTCTGTTCAACCGACCTCCAACCACAGACTGTAACACACTGTCTGTTCAACCAACCTCCAACCACAGACTGTAACACACTCTCTGTTCAACCGACCTCCAACCATAGACTGTAACACACTGTCTGTTCAACCAACCTCCAACCATAGACTGTAACACACTGTCTGTTCAACCAACCTCCAACCACAGACTGTAACACACTGTCTGTTCAACCAACCTCCAACCATAGACTGTAACACACTGTCTGTTCAACCAACCTCCAACCACAGACTGTAACACACTGTCTGTTCAACCAACCTCCAACCATAGACTGTAACACACTGTCTGTTCAACCGACCCCCAACCATAGACTGTAACACACTCTCTGTTCAACCGACCCCCCCAACCATAGACTGTAACACACTGTCTGTTCAACCGACCCCCAACCATAGACTGTAACACACTCTCTGTTCAACCAACCCCCCAACCAGAGACTGTAACACACTCTCTGTTCAACCAACCTCCAACCATAGACTGTAACACACTCTCTGTTCAACCGACCCCCCCCAACCATAGACTGTAACACACTCTCTGTTCAACCGACCCCCTAACCATAGACTGTAACACACTGTCTGTTCAACCGACCCCCAACCATAGACTGTAACACACTCTCTGTTCAACCAACCTCCAACCATAGACTGTAACACACTGTCTGTTCAACCAACCTCCAACCATAGACTGTAACACACTGTCTGTTCAACCAACCTCCAACCATAGACTGTAACACACTCTCTGTTCAACCGACCCCCAACCATAGACTGTAACACACTGTCTGTTCAACCAACCTCCAACCATAGACTGTAACACACTGTCTGTTCAACCGACCTCCAACCATAGACTGTAACACACTGTCTGTTCAACCAACCTCCAACCATAGACTGTAACACACTGTCTGTTCAACCAACCTCCAACCATAGACTGTAACACACTCTCTGTTCAACCAACCTCCAACCATAGACTGTAACACACTGTCTGTTCAACCAACCTCCAACCATAGACTGTAACACACTCTCTGTTCAACCAATCTCCAACCATAGACTGTAACACACTGTCTGTTCAACCGACCCCCAACCATAGACTGTAACACACTCTCTGTTCAACCGACCCCCCCAACCATAGACTGTAACACACTGTCTGTTCAACCGACCCCCAACCATAGACTGTAACACACTCTCTGTTCAACCAACCCCCCAACCAGAGACTGTAACACACTCTCTGTTCAACCAACCTCCAACCATAGACTGTAACACACTCTCTGTTCAACCGACCCCCCCCAACCATAGACTGTAACACACTCTCTGTTCAACCGACCCCCTAACCATAGACTGTAACACACTGTCTGTTCAACCGACCCCCCAACCATAGACTGTAACACACTCTCTGTTCAACCGACCCCCCAACCATAGACTGTAACACACTCTCTGTTCAACCGACCCCCCAACCATAGACTGTAACACACTCTCTGTTCAACCGACCCCCCAACCATAGACTGTAACACACTCTCTGTTCAACCGACCCCCAACCATAGACTGTAACACACACTCTGTTCAACCGACCCCCCAACCATAGACTGTAACACACTCTCTGTTCAACCGACCCCCCAACCATAGACTGTAACACACCTTCTGTTCAACCGACCCCCCCAACCATAGACTGTAACACACTGTCTGTTCAACCGACCCCCCCAACCATAGACTGTAACACACTGTCTGTTCAACCGACCCCCCCAACCATAGACTGTAACACACTCTCTGTTCAGTTCATGACACTTTATTTGTCCCCAGGGGGCAATTCAAAGGCACACAGAGCAGTAAATTAACAACAGTGCAAGTAGACGAAGCATTTTAAACCTAAAATATAAAGTGTCAATTTAAATACAACTGAAAGCTTAAACTTAACTTAAAAATACAAAATATAAAAAGAGTAGATATGAGTGGACAGTGATCGGACTAACAGATGTAAACAGAACTATGTGCAGTAGTGACCAGATGTAAACAGAACTATGTGTAGTAGTGACCAGATGTAAACAGAACTGTGTGTAGTAGTGACCAGATGTAAACAGAACTATGTGTTGTAGTGACCAGATGTAAACAGAACTATGTGTAGTAATGACCAGATGTAAACAGAACTATGTGTAGTAGTGACCAGATGTAAACAGAACTGTGTGTAGTAATGACCAGATGTAAACAGAACTATGTGTTGTAGTGACCAGATGTAAACAGAACTGTGTGTAGTAATGACCAGATGTAAACAGAACTATGTGTAGTAGTGACCAGATGTAAACAGAACTATGTGTTGTAGTGACCAGATGTAAACAGAACTATGTGTAGTAATGACCAGATGTAAACAGAACTGTGTGTAGTAGTAGTATCAGTAGTAGTACTAAATGATAAGTTAATAATGTGCATGGTGAATAATGGAACAACAGAACTAATATATTAGGGGTGTAATGGTACATAAAAATTTCGGTTCGTTACGGTTCCAAGTTTTGAAGCTTTGGTTCGGTACATTTTCAGTACAGCAAAGGGACCTGATGCAACACTTTTTTTCTTTATTAGGAACATTTAGAATTTCCCTTTTACACATTGGGCTAAGTGCAGCATCGACAGTTCAGACTTGTACACCTGCTCAGGTTACTTTTTAATAACAAGTTAAACATTGTAAAAAAATAAATCAATAAACTTATGCTGCTGAAATTACACTGACACATTTTAGTTTATGAAGACAACAGTTTTTTGAATGCCATTTGAGCACATAATAAACCTTATCACATCTGGGACAGGAGTTGAGGAGCTGGACAGCCCTAGGAAAAAAGGTTGCTCTTCTCCTCTGTGGCCTGCAGCAGGGACAGCTAAGCCGGCGTCTTGAAGGGAGCCACTCAAACGCCGGGAAGAGAGCGTGTGATGGGTCCTGCATGATCTGACCTGCTAGCCTGATGTGTTTAGTGTTTAGAGCAGCAAACGTTACCTGACATTTTCATTTTATTGCCTTATCTTAAGTTTAGTTAATCCAATGTGTTCACACTCTTAAATGTCTATTAACTAGGGCTGTCAAATGGTTACCAGTTTTAATCGCTACATTTCTATAGTGAATCATGATTAATCAAATTTCTAATAACAAGTTTGAAAGGCTACTATTTCACATTTATGAATTCAATTTTGTTAGACATTTAATTAGAATATTTGTACTGTCTTAAGCGGAGAGTACTTGACTCGCTGTTTGAATTTAAGCATGCTTTTATTTTGAAATAAAGTAAGACCTTCTGCTAGATCAAAGGTTACCACATTGACTTAACCATGGAAACAGGGACTGATAACAGATCAAAAAATGAATGAAAACAGCTAAAAGAATTGGTAACAAATTGAAATGTTTGTTGTCATAAAGTAGATATTACTTTAAGGAAATTGATAGGAGTGCAAAGTATATGAATGGGGCATACTGTATGTAGAAAAACACTTTAAGCAGAAAGTTGTGAAAGAAAAGATTATTTGCAATTTTAAATTTTAGGACATTGCAGACCCACCCAATTGGTCTGCACTCCTACAGTATTATTGCAGATTTATGCTTTTTATATGCACATTTCAGGTTTATTAATAACAATAGTGTTGTAGTCAAGACCACACTAAACGAGACCGAGTCATACCCTATACCAGAGTGCTCCGAGACCGAGACAAGACCAAGCTATCACATAGATATCACTGACAAATCATCATCTTGTGTGCAGCAGGTGTGCCCCACTTAAACCGTAACACCGGTGGTTGCTGCCATAACCGGGGGATAAAAATCAAACTATGATTGAATTGAAGTTCTTTGTTCTTCTAGAAATCAGCATTTCCTTTTCATCACAGTGGTGCCGTGGAAAAATAGCCTATCAGTGGTGGTTTTGACTGGTCTTGAGTTCAAATCCAGAGTCCGCCCAGTCCTAGACCGAGACAAGATGACTTCTACAACACTAGATAACAGCATGAACTATATAACTTCTGTTCGACAATGCAGTTATGTTTGGTTAACAGTTATTGTAGTTGCAAAATAAAATGAATGATCAGAAAAGCAAAGTGTGTTTAAACAAGTATTTACGTCTTTTAAAGGTAATATTTCAAACTTTGGAAGCCCCCTCTGAGTGTTACTTGACCCTTGAATTAAAAGTTGTTGTTTTTTCTGCTGAAATGAAGATCCTTAAAGCAGTGAATAAAAGCTCAAACTTAGCTCATATCTTTGCTACACCTCAACAAGCTTTCTCTGTTTGTATTTACTTGCAGGCCTTCAATGAGATATTCAGAGCTGTAAGATGTCGATGGTGTTGTTTGCCTCCGTGGTCCGGGTCGGAGACGGCCTGCCGCTCTCCGCATCGACTGACTATGAGCAGGACAAAGAGCTGCAGGAAACCAAGAAGAACCTGAAAGGTCTCTCCAAGAAACTCGGCCAGTTTCCCGACCGCTGCACACTGAAGACTGGACCATATAATGTCAAGTACGTCATATGGGATGTCTATTTTAAAACCCCAATGGTTGTGATTTTTAAAGGGACCACACATTAACTAAACGTGAAGAATAAGCCAGTAATGATACCCTTTTAATTTTGGAGAGCGCTGCGTACTTGCAGGGTAAGAACAGCATCGTTTGAATTTTATTGAATTCATTAAAGACATCTTGTAATCGAGAGTATTTCCAGTTTAATTTTGGAGGCTTAGATAATTACATGCGTCTCCTGATGTGACGCTTAAGCAGTTTTCTACTCAACAGTTTTCTCGCTCTTCTTGACCCTTTCTAAAATAACTTTGATGGAAAAACGCCTTTTCATTTGAGTGATTTGACAGTTCGGCTACCGTTTGAGGTCTCAAACTGTTCCTAAAAGCCCCACTGGTGCTCAGGGAAATGCTTTGAAACTCTCTCAAGCACACTATTTTGGATCGCGCTAATTAGTCCCATTAAGACGGAGCGAATTAGCTAAAAAACTCTGCATCTGCAGTTAATGAGCCGGCCATACCGTTCAACCACCAAAGTTTCCGTTTGATAAGAGTCTCTCTAATCAACAGAGCTCAGAGCATCTGAAGAAGAGAGGGGTCAGAGTCAGAAGAGAGTGAAGGTCAGAGTGATGCAGCCAGTGTTTAAAGTCACAGGTTAATCTACTCTGTGATACTCTGGGTCTCTGAAGGCTTTGAAAGGGGTCTGTCATGAAAGCAGGACGAGAGTGTATAGAGTTAATAGCTTTATAGGTGACTTTGTTTGGACCTCTTTGGGACAAAGTGTCTCTTTTCTTTTCAAGCCTGGTATACAAGTCGTGTTATACATGGATTTAGAATATACCGAGTATAGGACTTTGCAGTGACCTTAACATAAATGACTTTGCTTTTAAAATGTATTTAAATGTATTCATGCTGGAACTCATAATTATGCAAAAACACAGGTAGCAGCTGTACCCCTGATGTATGACTGACACTTGTCAACTTAATTTTTTTTTTGAAGGTTTATTTTTCTGAACGCTTGGAGGACTACAGCCTCTGTGCATGGGGCACACAAACTAACCACTAGGCTACTGGCACCACACTTTTGTCAACTTCATAAAAAATATTTTATTCAGCAGTAAGTTTATGATATCCAGCATTTTGACTCAGTCTGTAGGGACTTGGGTTGGGAACCGCCTGTTCAAGTCCCGGTGCGGACCAAAAAATATGGAAGTTGTTCTAGTAGCTGAAGAAGAGCCATGGCACTTCCTGAGTACTGCCAAAGTGCCCTTGAGCAAGGCCCCAACCTCTCTGGTGGGCTCCCTGTGTAGTAGCCCCACTCTGACATGTCTCCAATTGTCCGCAGGTTCTGTTTGTGCACATGTGAGAAGCATGTCTCTCAATAACTAAGTGTAAGAATTTACCTCAGGGATTAATAAAGTATTTAAATTTTAATAATTCAAGATATAATTATATAATTTCAATATAGTTAAATTTGAACTGGTATCATATCCAAGTTTTAAAATCTACCCTCGTCAATAGCAAGTGGGCTGTTTTTTGTCACAAAACTTACTGCACCCAGTAACTTTCAGCTCCCAATCAGATCCCTCCAGCCAACTCCCGCCTCATTTATATAGAAACACCCTCATTTAAGTTTCATACATCAGCTGCCTCAATGCAAGTGACGGGTAGAAAATAAGGTTTTCAGCAAAGTTCAGGGTGTATGACTAAAGTTCAGCTCAAAATTGCATGACTCGGCTCCTTGTTTGTGGCCAGTTTAGAAATTCTATGAAAAACAACCATCCAGCAGGCGTTCAGTTAGAACGCTTCATGATACGGCAGTAGTGAAATCTTACAGGCACTACTTGTCTGTGCATCCTGTCAGGACACTGTCATGATAAGTGGAAATAAACGTGTCCACTAGAAGGACAATGGCGCACTTGTTGATGCAAGACACAAACTGTTTTCCTCAACATTTCTGTCTTTGTTCCCTACATGGTTAGGCATGACCTGCCTGGTAAACTCTTATGGTCGTCTGGATTCTGAGCTCTTCTGATCAGGGCTTGTTGGTTTCTTGTTCCCTCCGGGCTAAAGGAGACCGGGTCTTTGAAGTCGTGGCTCCTACATCGTAGTTTATTTTCTTGTGAAGAACTTTTAGAAGTCTGCTCCTGAGAGAAGCTAAATAATTGAACACAACTTACCTACTGCTAGAAAAATATTCCCAACACATAGTGATAACAGAAGAAACTTGAAATTGTTTATTAACTGTGAAGAGAATGTGTGTTTTCCACTGCTGTGAAACTGGAGGCAACCATCATTTTACATTAGGAGAGTAAGTTACTCGTACGCCTCCTTTGAAATCGATGTGTATTTATCAGTTCTATGGCTCTGCATCAACACAGTGACTTATTCACCCTCATTCCTCACATACTTTTGGGGCTTTTTTTTTGTTTGTATTTTGTCGGGCCACATGATAATCATCACATCCGTCTGTACCATTTGTTGACATTTTGGTTCCACATCAATTTAGACGGTGTTGTGATAACCAAATTTCCCCTAAATTATTCTCTGAGCTATTCAGATAATGCAGAAGTCTTTGTGTCTGGGGAATTTAATTTGTGCTCTGTGTATCCATTAACACCGCAGGCCCAAAAGATAACGTGTCTGCTGAGGTGCATATGAATGTGACTGTGGTTTTTTGTGTGTTTAATTAGCTGTGAAAGTGTGAATTTTAGGCACAAATGTTCTGAAATAGTGTTTGTTCTTAGTGTAGAGCAGCAACAAGCTGGAACAGAAATGATGCCATTGTGTTTGTTGTTGTCCTGAAATCTGTGCTGTGCTTTGCTTGGTGTCCCAATTACAGTTTCCCAGGGTTTTTTTTTTTTTTGTCAAGAGAAAAGAATAGTGTGGTATAAAAGCTGTAATGTTACTGCATGTGTGTGTGTTCCAGTTTTACTAGCGCTCTGGGTGTTGGATACTTGATGGTGTGCACCGCAAACTACCCCAATGTGCTGGCCTTCTGCTTCCTGGACGAGCTGCAGAAGGAGTTTATCGTCACCTATGACACCAAACGAATCAGCAGTGCCGTGCGGCCGTACTCCTTTATTGAATTTGGTGAGCTTCATTGAGTTTTACAGCGTGTTTCAGACTGTTAGTGACTGCCATCACATGGTTAAAATTTATGATGCTGTCCCCCCGAGTCGAAAAAAGCAAGAGCATATTTTCTTATCAGGGATTCTGGGGGGAAAGGATCCATCCCAAAATGAAGAATGTGTCATGATTTCTACAAAATTGGCCCACAAAATGAAGCAATTTTTTTTCAAATAGATGTGCAATTTGTGTTGCCTTTGTGGACTAGGAAATCTTGGGCTTTCTTATTTTCCCTTTCTGGTGACGGGTTGTTATTTTTCCTCTATGTGTTAAAAAAAAAAAACTGAGCAGAAAGGTTTCTCCAAAGTTTTTCAAGTTCTGAAAACAGAAAAAAAAAACAGTTTGTACCAAAAAATGAGGAACAGCATTTCATGAAAAGTATTTCCAGCATACATCCAAACTCCCCTGCAGGATCCTCTAAAATGGCCTCTGTTACTACCTCCAAAGACAGCACAGAGGTGGGATCCCTTTGTCCCCCCCATTACGCCTCTGTGACATTCAGATTGAATGTGAAACGTCGCAGAGTCGTAAATATCACAGCTTGAAACGGCAGTCTGAACAGGGCTTCATGTGAGAGAATGCAGAATGTCGGTTGTGAGATCTAAAGGCCAAATGGAAATGTTCAAATGTCTTTCACAGCCAACAATCTAAAAATCAGAGATATTCTATTTGAAATTAAAATTAAATTAAAACATAACAAAACTGTAAAGAATCACATTTTGAAAAGCTAAAACAAGACACTTAAAAACTTGAACTGTTAAACTACAATCCAATAAGACCGAACTCTGACACTTCTTTTAGAGTCCTTCTCTTACACACAGGTTCTCGTTTCATTCCCCGTGTCATTTACCACCTTGTGTTGCCTCTGATCCATCAGACACCTTCATCCAGAAAACCAAACAGCGCTACAACAGCCCGCGCTCCCTGTCCACCAGGATCAACCTGGCTGACATGCAGACAGAGATCAAGCTGCGACCGCCCTACCAGCTCTCCCATGAGGACCTGCGGGCCATCAACGGATTCTCAATGCACACGTCCTCTAAATACAAAGGCATAGGTAGGACACACACACAGACGCGCTCTATCCAAGTATGAAAGAGGTTTTGTAATATGAGTACCTACTTCATTTCCATCCTGGAGATCAATAAGGAGTTATCTCGTCTAATCTGACTCTCATTACTTGGCACTATTAACACTTGTAGCACCGGCCTTAGTAACACAATGACAGACGAAGGTCGCAAGTAGTTTCCCTCAGAATACTGAATCCTTTACTACACCTGTATAAGATGCTGGATGCTTTGATGAACCTGTCATTGTTTATATCCTTTTGTATGAAAACCTGTGATATATTCCATATGCCCGTCTTAATGTTTGAAGGTAGACTATGACTTGGCCTGCAGATCACTTAGAGTTTAAGGGTTAATGTGTGATATTGCGAATTTTAATACAGCAAAAATCAAATTCACCCTACGTAATCATATTGTAGAGTAATGCCTTCCTCAAATGAGAGCGAAGTCAAACTCCCTCTTGATTAGTTTTTCTCAGGTCTGTGTTCACGCTGACAGGACGGCGTTTCCTTCAGCTTGTTTGTGTTTCACTCAGAGGCTCAAACATGTTTCAGAAGTGGTTTTTTTTCTTTAACTTTTAGCCCTGCCACAACGAGGGGGAAGCAAGATGGCCCCGCTCGCTCAGGGACACTTATTTAAGGGGCATAATGGCGGAGAGTCGTTAGACTTTCCAAACCAAATCGTTTTTTTTTTCTTTTGCCTAAAATGACAAACAGATAACAACCTAATTAACTTTGAGATGGCGTACACTCACTTGAAATTGATCCCAGAACCTTGTTTTCAGACGTTTGTCAGCACTTGTCTGCCGCTCCCCGTCTCACAGTCACATGCTGATGAAACAGAATGGGAGGAGCAGTGGAAGTGTTGAGGCTGAGGGATGAAGGAAGTGCGTCCAAATGTCCAAGAGCAATTGTTTTGGTCTTAAAACCTGCCCTTAAAGTAGCATAGTAAGCCTTAAGCTTTAAAGGAGAATGAGTTTCTGCAAACAGGTGTGTTGCAAAACAATACAAAAGGCTCATTACTGAAGCGCACATTAGGTAGAATGTGTGATTTCTTTTTTTTTTTTTTTTTTGATCCAGTAGATGTCGCCCTTGAGCACCAGCATGAAACCAAAACAAACTTCTGTTTGGCCACATCTCCATCATTCTGAAGCCTCTGCAATGCACCACCCCTCCCCTCACATTTGCATGAATATACACAAGGGGAGGAGCCGGTCGTCACGTCCATGTAAACATGATGTAAACACGATGTAAACACGGCTTCGACAACAACAACACAGCTGGCAGGACTCGCATGTCTCACTCACTGTAGACAGTCATGACTCAGAGATATTTACAGAGGATATACTTGATTTCTGTTTTATTTATGTGTAAGATGTTGCACTTTCTTCCTTTGAGAAAGGAAGGACATTTTCTGCTAACCTTGTTATCATTTAAAATTAGTTTTCTCTAAACTGCGCTGAACAGAGAGATATTGCAAGAAACAGTTCAAAGCAGGGCAACATACAAATTGGGCCAATGTCCAATCTAACTAATGACTTGCTTCTTAGATCAACTCAATGTGCTTATCAGCTACATAGAATCTGTTCCACCACATAAAGAAATAAGACAAATAAAAAGTCATATAAACAGATATATCCTCAAACAGCTCCACTGTGGCTCTGTGGTCCAGATCCCCTGACCCTCACTTGCTCTCAAAACGTCCCCCCTTTTCTTCGCACCGTCAAACCTCAGCTTCCCCTCGGTGAGCGATGCCACCTCAGGTCACTTAGAGCTGTTACGTTCCCCCTGACATCCTCTTCAGAGCCGCTCTCCACACTTTGTTCACTCTCTGCTGCGTGCCCTTGCCAGTCTTTGTTTCTGGGAGCATAAATCATTTTAGTTCTGGAGGATAAAGTACGCTCATCTGATAATAGTGACGCATCACTCTTGTTACTATGCGAGAATGTTTTGGAGGACGAAGATTTTTTTTTTTTTAAAACAGCGGAGTCTGGCTTATCAGTTCTTTTTGAGGATTCATGCTTTTGTCCTAGTAATAATTGCATTTCAGTTTGTGTTATATTATTTGAACGATTTTTTTCTCTTGCTTTTGTAACTTATATGCAAAGGCACGTTTTGCTGAGTCAGTGATACGCTGTGCTGTCTGTCATCCAGCTCCCACTCAGATGTTGGAGCCGGTGACTCTTCCAGGCATCGTGTCCTGTGTGCTCAGCGTCCTCTGTGGAGGCCTGAACCTGCTGAGAGGCGTCCATGCCATAGAGAGCATATTACAGGTGAGGAGAGAAATTCTGATTCCATACAGCCTGAAACTTCAAGTCAGCATTGTGCAGAGTGTCATTAGCACCAACCACTCTCAAATCTTAGCCCGGGTATTTGTCTCATTTCTAGTTAGAAAAATCATATTACATAATACTTTTGTGGCCATTTATAAACCAGGTGGCATGTTACAGTCGACGTGGGCTGCAGTCAGTCAATTAATGAGATCTTGTGACACTGCTTCAAAAAAGTCTGATTGGGCAACAAACATGAGGTGATTTTTCCTTTTTCATCAAATTCATCCCTTACTTTGGTGCACATTAGGGTCAGTCTGACATTTGATGATCACACTTTTCTCTGTAAATGTCACCTCATTCTTGTAAGTAGATGAGACTTGATGAATATCAGGGACATCTGAATGCTCCTGTCATAATGCTTTCTTGATGCTTTGTCTAAACACGGATGAATAGTACCTAAAAGTAATCTCTTTCTTTTTCAGAATGACGATGAAGACTTTAATTATGTGATTGCCTTCTTCCTCGGCACAGCAGCCTGTCTGTATCAGGTAAGTGATAGTCTGCGGTAAGAGCAGCCCGTCACCGGCTGACTGGCTGACTAACAGCCCTGCACTTTACAGCTCAGCAGCCTGTCAGCCAGACTAACATTAGCAAAAGCTCAATGCCTTTCAACCCCACCACCTTCTCTAAAACATTTTCATCAGCTCCTTTTGTGCAGCTCCTCATACCTAATGGAGCGCCACAAATTGGTCGACCTCATGGGGGGGGGGGGGGGGCAAAGTTATCACATTTCTTAGTTGGTGAGCAGACTCATTGTCCCATGAAGGGCATCCAAAATGAAAACATGTCACCGCTCAATGTCGGTCCAAAACCCGAGCAGCATTCCAACTCCTCTGTTCTATTCTCCTTTCAGTGCTACCTGTTTGCCTACTTCTCCATCTGGAGAGACAGCAAGTCCTTCCTGGCGTTTGCACTCATCTGCCTGTCCAACATGTATCTGTATGAACTGAGAAACATGTGGCAGATCCTCTTCCATGTGTCCGTGGGGGCCTTCATGACTCTGCAGATCAGACTGAGACAACCGCTGGGGAAAGCGCCGGACTACAACGTCTGACATAAAGACTTTGAAACAACAACAAAAAGGACAAACAGACTGATGAAGTCCGATGTGTCGCACATGGTCTGGACATGCAGCAGAGACGGACCTGGACATCCGGGGACGACAACAACAACAACAACAAAAAAAGAATGGTCTCAGCTCCAAAAGAGAAACCAAAAACATTGCCGCTTCATCACATCTCAGCACCAGCTGACAGTGACAGCGCTCAGTGTGGACGTGGAAGAACCCCTAACCCCCCCCCCCCCCCGGCCATCATCATCGATGGAACTACATGGAATGGTTTCAGGAGTAGTTTTCCAACAAAGATATTTACATTTACTCTCTGTCATGGTGGCCATAGTTCAGGACCAACTCTTTTTTTTTTTTTCTACGCATATTCTCCGTAAATCAATATCAGACACAGCCTGTTATAACTCATACTGCTCAACTTTCAACCTGAATCATTCTAAAAACAGACACCGATTCAAAACTAAGATGACATCCAGAAGAAGAGATCTGTCATTCAGACTGTTTTTTTGAATGTTTTTCAATTTAAAAATGTTTTAAGATTCCTCAAAGAAAGCTTACTAGAATTTAAAAAACATAATAATTGGGCAGAATCTGAATATATCAACACATGGCTAGTTTACAAAATCACTGCTGAAATAAAATGCGAGCTAAAACTAATCTGACAAACTACAATTGACGACTCTCTTTAGACATGTCTTGGACCTTCCTTCAATCCGGACCGTAGCGCTAACGTCTTTACTTGCTGTGGTAAAGCTTTAAGATTGATGCTTTCTGCAGACCTGTCAGATCAAAACTGGGAGATATAAGTGGTATTATTCAACAGCTCGCCCACGCTTGGAGTTGCATACTAAAGAATAAGAAGGTCTTTAAGATGCAGTGCTTTTAACTCTTTAACTCTTAAGAGTTTGAGCATTTGAAACATGGAAACAGCTTTCTGTGTTGGACAGTCTTTGATACTCAAGTTAAAGACACAAGTCATGGAGGTTCAATACTAACCTTATTCAGTTCATCCTGGCCATCAACATATGTAAACTTGACTGAAGGTCCAGGAGTGATACTTTAATAATCCCTGGCTAAAAAAATAAATAATGTTCAACAGAATTTTCAACCAATAGGACTGAAACAACTCCCTTGAGGAGAGGGGAACATAGAAAGTCTTGGGCTTTTAATCTCAATGTACTTCTATTCTGTTTACACCACCTTATCCGACTCATATTCAGTAAATCCAGTTTTCTTTTCTGCCTGTAACATGCACTTTTGCACATGTGTTCACATGTACCTGGCCTTGTGCTGGACGCTGGTGTTTGTCTTGATTTTAATACTATGCAATGCTGCCTTGTGTGTGTGTGTGTCTGTGTGTGTGTGTATGTGTGTGTCTGCATGTCTGTCATTTCAGTTTTCGGTCTATTCTGTATTCAGGAGTCATTGATCAAACTTTAATTTAACAGATTCGTGTCATATTTTAGACATTTAATTTGACTATTTATTTATTGACTGATTGCTCTGTGACATGTGGTCAGTGAAAATTATGCAAATTGTGTGAGTTCAATTTGTCATTTTGTGATTGCTTCACTTTTTTTTTTTTTTTTTTTTTTTTTTTTTTTTTAAGCAGAGGGGCGTCTAGCTGTCACAAAGAAACTCCAGTAGACAGAAACAGCCTGTTAGCATTCATACCCGACTTCCTCACCCACGCAGCCTCGAGCATATGCCAGTGTCAAGTGACTATGTTAATAAACAGGTCTGTGTTGGCAGCGGTAAAGATGTGTCGCTGTGTTTTTGTCGAGGCCAGAGGCAGCCCGTGTCATCTGAGCTGCCTCTGGCCTCATGTTTTTGTTTTTTTTTTCCTCCCGTCGAGCCCCCGTGATTGCATCTGCCACTTAGGACGACAAAAACTCCCAGTGTCCTTTTTGAAATGGACATTGGCACATTGCTCACATTCAACATAATTACAGTCAGGAGGTGCTTCACTCTTTGCTGTGAGGCTGTGTGCGATTTGTTCAGGGACTTATTGGAAGATTTCCTGTACAAATAATAGCAAACAAATGGAGGAGAATTGAGTCATGCCATTATTGTCCATTGTTCATGAAACGCTCAATAGTTGTGCCAAGATCATCTAAATGTCCCTCTTTTTTTTTAATGCTCTCTCTCTCTCTTACTGGAAGAAGTTTAAACTGAGAATGAAAGGGAGTTCATCCCCTGAAATCCACTTAATGTCCATCTGGCATCTAAACTAGAGATCTGTCAGGGGGATCGCTCGGAGACTTCAGGCTCTTATGAATCATCGTTGTACTCTTGAACAGAGGGAACCACACCTACATGACCTCATGGCTTTCTTCAAAATATGGCTCCGACTTGATTAGATGTCAGTCGAGCCTCGCTGGCTCAGATGGTTTGTGTTCACTTTCTCCTTCTCCAAGAGCAGTAGATGTGTCCTGTGGGTGTGTTGCATAAAATAGACAGAGAGAGAAATTCACATTATTTAAAAAATACATAAAATAAAATACTGGTTAACACAAGGAAGGGGAGTGAATGTGATCATTTCCAGGTCTTAAAAACTTAACGATTGAACTGCTGACAACCGAATGTGTTTATGTGTATGTTGTGTTTTATTTTTTTTTACATTTTAATTTGTTTCATTCAAATGTGATATCAGGTCTTTTGAAGTCTCTCAGTCATGATGCGAGTACAAACACGAGGTGTGAAAACTTAAAAGTTATATTTCATTTTAAATTGAACACCTAAGAGTGCATTTAGTTTTTATGAAATGTGTTGGAAAGCTGCATATTTGAGTGCGTCTGATTTTTGTCCTGTTTTTTTTTCCTTCACATTAGGACACATTGATTCATGATAGCATCTTCTGCAGCCTGAAACATATCTGCTCTTTCAAGAGAACTCTTGTTTTTGTCTCCGAGCTGAGCAAGGGAACATTAAAAAAAATAAATCTGAGACATTATCATCACAACAGTGTGTCCATTATTCAACCAGAACTGAAGTGGTCTTTTTCATTATAGCACTGCTGGCACTAAATGAAGCATTCAACGTGATCAGAAGCTTGTTTGCTAGCTTTGAGGGGGGAAAATTGATGAGGATATCCAAACTGAACTTTTTGAGAGTAAAAAGTTGACCTGACTTTGTAGTTTTAGTTGTTCAGTGAAGTCAAATTGACTTTTATCAGTCTTTTTTTTTTCCTTCTTTGGAGCAACAACAAACACGGATTGCCTCATGATTCAGACACTTTTCAGCCTGCTCTCTTTTCTCTCTCACAAGTGGCAGCACAAGAGGTATTATGCATATGCTGATTATAATGGATGTTATTTGTAGGTGTCTCATTACGAGGAACAGCAATTTTCTCCAGCTGTGTATTAATGGAACAGCCATGAACAGGAAGAACCTGGATTTTAATGACAAATGGGTGCTCGCAGGTGTAACATCAAGACTACTTGAAGTGCAATTTCAACTCAACATGCAACGAGTGAATAGTGGAGCCGATAATGTATTTCTTTGTGTGTGTGTATGTGTGATAAAACTAACACGGTCAGGGCTTCATGGGTTGGCTGATTGAAATGGTCAAAATCATTGCGTGTGAAGCTCTTAGGACTTCGTTTGCTCCAACCTCATATAGTGCTTATAGTTCCTGCATCACTACTGCCACATATTCCATTAACAACCTTAAAATGTAGCCTAAAGATGTTTAATTAAAAACGTAAAAAAAAACATCATTACAATAACTCCAGTGATGCTGCTTAAATGCTCAACACGAGTTATTGAATTAACTATCAACCAAGACCCTAACTCATACTCATTAGATGTAATAGGCAGTGATTTGACTTCAGTATAAATACAGATATTAAAGCTGTAATGGATGAAGAAACACTCAGGCTGATAATCAGCTGATTAGCACGATCCTTCTACCTCGTCCATCATATATAAACAGTAATCATGTTTTAAAAATAAGGAGACAAAGGACCTCATGAGTGAACCAAGTGGTGTAGTGTTGCTGCCATCTGTTGGTGAGCCAAAACATTAAACCAATCCAAAGTTGAAGCACAATGCCTTCTAATGCTTAGGGGTATTTATCAAATGTACGAGGAAGCTTTCAAAGAAGTATCTTACTGGAAGCATCTTGCATCTTAAAGACAGGGGTACTTTGGACAACTGCAAGAAGGAATTAAGACATTTTACAAATTGATTTGAATAATATCAGTCATCCATATTTCCTCAAATAATAATTGTTCAATAACTTAAATTAAAAAGGTTGATGGTTTGATAAACTGCATTTTATATTTGATATTCCTGTTTTCAATGCAGACCGTCACCGCTGTTAATTGTTGCAGAAAACACGATTACTTTCAAGATTACATTATCAAGATTACATTATCAAGGCCAGTGTTGAACGACAGACCAAAATGATATAAGCTATACAGACAACAAATGTAAAGCCATGCACTGGAAGGAGGAAAAACCACCTACGTCTAAGAGGTAGACTAATGAATTAACATCATGCTGATGAAAAAAAAGATCATGTACTGTATAATCTGAGGGGAGACCCAGGAGAGTTAAAAAAAAAAAGATCTAGGGTGGTTTTCTAACATTTTTGGAGACTAAATGGTGCTTTTCTAGTCTTCTGACTATTCAAAGTGCTTCTACATCGCATGCCACACCTACACATTCACACTGATGGTAGAGGCTGCTGTGTAAAGTGACCAGTAACTTATCCTAATCATATACAACTACACAGTGTACATGTAGCTGGGGATTGAACCCCTAACCTTCCAGTTGAGAGATGACCAACTCTACCAACTGAGCCACAGCCGCCCTGGGTTAGGCTTAGACAGAGCCTGCAAGTTAGTCTCTCGTTGTTACATATAAGTTCTGACTCTGATAGGTATACGTAAGTCAGGCCCTTTTTTTGGTTGTTGCGTTCTTGGGGAAACTATTTTGCTTTAGCTGTAAAAATTTTTTGGATTTTTAAAAACAATTTGTATTTGCATTTCCTCATTATATTATTATTATTTCCGACTGTCACTTATTTCTATTATTATTAGTATTGTTTATGCCTTTTTGGTCCATCTCCTTCTTTTAAGGCCTTAGCACGATCTTGTACTTTTGGCTCCACACTTGTAGTTTTGAAGTGTGGTCTGTTGAGCTAGCAAAGACAACATCTCTAACAAACAGGCCTTTATCTAAATCTCTTATTGAGCTACCAACACAAGAGGAATAGCAGAAAAGAACCCAAATGAAATCATGACATACCTGTGAAATATCTCAGGCGTTTATTTGACTGTAAAAAAAAAAAAAGAGCATAGTGTTTGGCATGACAATAAAAACAACCCATGGTTTTGTCTGTGAAGCTGCTGTTTGTCACATAATTCTGCCTTTCCTTGTCATCTTCTCAGATTCATCAAGAAACGTAAAATAAATGAGACAGTAGGTGAGATTCTCCTTATAAAGTTTTTAACCATCTCTGTTCTGTGCCGTTTCTTTCGTTACTTTAAAGTACATTCCTGCACAACCGTCAGTGGAAAAAGTAGCCCACTTTGAGCGTACAATGGCACTGCATTCAACGAGTCAAATGGGAGAACACTTCAAATCTTTAGTAGTGGTGTGTGAAGATCATGTGTTTGCAGCAGTACAGTACATTAACATAAGAGAAAACCATCAGAGTAGACCAGTGCTCGTTGTTTTTCATTCTACTATCTCAAAGCAAACATTTGGACAGAGTGCAAAGTTTTTCTTTTCAAACCAAGAAACCAAAAGCAATCCAAAAATTCATTAAAAAAAACTAAAGTTTGGGGTTCTTAAATATTTTTCCAGGTGTCCACAGAACTGATCAATACATTGTTTTGGCGGTCAGACACAGCTCATTTACATTTAAAGCTACAGACACAGAAACAGCCTGTTCTGAGCAGGGCTGAAATAGAGGGGTTTATAGGCATGATCAAATACAGGATCAGAGTGGATTTAGAACAAGAAACTTTACAGACATGATTTACAGTTCCCCAAGCTCTGAGACTTATTTAAACTGGTTGAAAAGGAGGATAATATGTGACCTTTAACATGCATAAAGAAAGTGTTAAAATGTCTGAAGTGTGCATTTAATCGTTCATTTTCCTGCAGTGAATAAATATCTTTTGAAAAATAGGTGTAATGTGTTAAGTTTGCACAATTTCAAAAAGGTCACAATTTAGAAATAATATAAATTTGACTTAAACCTGACCTAAAGTGGTAGACTACATTCATTTTTAAAATAACTAAAGGTATTTAAGAATCGTACTAAAATATAACTTTTTGTAATGACAATCATTTATCAGTCTGCCTTATCTATCCTTTCAAAATAAATCTTATTCAGCCTTTTATAAAATGATAGCCACTCTTGTATTTCACTGTTGTTTTATCAGTATACGCTGGTTTTTGACAATTATAAGTAAATGTTAAAAAATTCATTAACGCATCGTATTAACACACTTTTAAAATCTTCTCAATTTGTCACCCTCAAACTTCATACAGTGTGGTCGGTGTTGAGTCAACCCCTCATACAGTAAATACAGACCGACTGAGCACGCCAAATATGTACCAAATTGTGTTTTACATTAAAAAAAATAGTTTTCTTACATTCTCCTTTGCTCCCGTTTGACAATCTTTTGCTTTAAAACTCAATAAATGAACCTTTAAGGGATGTCATAAAGTATTGAGAGATCTACTAACAGATGATTCATTTTGGCCTTTTCATAAGATTTGTTTCAAAAAACAATTATTTTCACTTGCATGTCAAAAAACTCGACACTCGGTCCAAATGTCTTCATTCACTCTGTGACCCAGCCAAGACAAACAGAACCAGCTGTAATGTTTGGTAAGAACATGGCACAAAATCAACAACAACAGAGATCGATGAAATCAGGCAGGTGAACAAGGTTTGTCAGGTAATGTGGAGTGATGCTGTAATACAGAAGAAAAAACGCTTTGATAGGGGAAAAAAAACAATTGAAAACAGCAGATGAAAGGGCGCGCTTCACACAGACTCGTCTGTCCCGGTCCTTAGGATGAGCATCATCGCCATCCTCAGTATAGAGTTCATGTTAAAAGGCCTCATCGGAAATCATTGGACATTCATTGGGTCGTACCATCTGATTGAGCAAGCAAGGGGTGGGAGGTTGGGGGTTGGGAGTGGAGCGGCGCAAGAAGAGTGTGGACGGCTGACCGCGCTCGAGTGCAAAAAGACTACTTCATTGCTGTCTTGCCTTTCAAAGAGTGCACTCACTCGGTTTGACATCACATCAACACACCAGTGAAGGGGAATCATCGGAAAACGCTCGACTTCCTGCAGATCAAAAGTGTTCATTTGAGTTAAAAGAGCTAAAGAAGCAGGCGTTCTGCTGGGCTAAATGGGAACCCTCAGCTGTGGCGATATGCTCGGACCAGGGAACACCTGTGAGGACTTTTAAAGTCCCGACGTGAGAGTGATACAGCGTCAACATCTGAATACACATTGGTGTTTATAGATTGCTCTCTAATATATTAATGTACAAAATATAGAATCTTAAAATATCTGATAGGGTTTGGTGTTCTGAATTCAAAATACAAAACGTCGAAGAATAGAAAAAGCTCTTCAGTGACATCCTCTTTGTGTTTGGTGTGTGTGTGTGTGTGTTTATTCTGTCGATACTGTCGTGTTTGTTTGTGAATTATTAAGCTTTCTGAGAACACCGGGGAACTTCTGCCTCTCTTTTCATACAAAAAAAAACAATCTGACTCTCTCTCTCCCTCTCTCTGTGAGACATTCTTTTCAGCTCAGTGCCTCCATTAATCTGCTAATCAATATCATGTGATCAGATATTGATGAAAAAAGACGATAGTTGCTGTGTTGATTGAGTGTCCACTCCTCAGAGATTTGTACCTGTATCACAACAATATGGACAAAATGTGTTTCACATACAGTACTTAACATCATATACCTACACATAAAACTCTGTGTTTTCTGTGTACATATATCCTTCAGCAGGAGAAAGGTGAAGAGAAAGAGAGGGAGTGATGTAGTTCATGACCAGGTTTGTCCTCTCTGAGAGATTGAAGCAGATACAACTTCTTCCAGAGCTTTCTTTTTCCTTCGTCAACTTGCACAGCTGGCAAAATCCGTCTGTGTGCCTTGATTGGACATCTTTGGTCTCAATGGCAGATTGAGCCGATAATAGTCTCCTCCACAGGCTGAGCTTTCGGGTGAATTTGTGACCCGTCCCCCTTTGTGGCCTCGCTGGGTGCTGGCGCTCAAGAGAAGAGTCAGTCTGTGTCAGTCCACCGTAAGCTACCAGAGGTCCATAAACCTGATCGCCATGTCAGATTTCTATACTCTTAGTCGGGGTTAACTGCTTGGTGGTCCAGCGGTGAGGAAATATGTCATCATCTCCCCTTTGCCTTTGACTGTGACCATGCCTCTGTACTCTAGTGTGTAGTTATAGGAGCTCAGTAACTGGTGCAGGTCTGCTGTTACCTGAGGACAGAAGAGAAAGGAACATTTAGAAAGGAACCTCCACCACCGTCAAACACTCCCTCCTGTAGCCTCCGTTGTTCCGACACCAACTTCTTGTCTCCCCCTCACAGAACCAAGCACCGAAGCAAGTAAGCTTTAAATGTGTGATGGTGCTGTGTGGTCTTTCTTATGTGTGGTGTTGTATGTTGTTGTCTATCTGACCTGTATGTTATGTATAACTCTCAAGTCTGGTACACTTACAAATTGCACACTTACAAAACTGGCACACTTTAAATCAGATGTAACCTATTTTAAAACCATGGTGGTGTCCTAAATCCCTCACTCATTTCCTACTCCCTACGTAGGGAGTTCTCTGGCGTGGACTTATAATGCACTCATCAGCACAATTAAAAAAAACCTTTGGGACTTCATTGCCAACCACTGATAATGATGTCATCGTTGTCGTGTCACTAAAATGTAAAGCTGAATGCTAGCTTGGGATCAGTAACACTTACTAATGACTGCATGAAATTCAGTGATGAATAAAACTATACAGAGAATATTTTCACAAAACAATTAAATGTAATTAAAGGAGCAATATGTAACTCTGACACCTAATGTTTAAAATTAGTACTGCAGTCCAAATTCAAAACATTGGAGAGAGCTGTCGCCCCAAGTTGACACTCACAGAGGTTGCCATGTCACAAACACTGAAGCTTCAGTGTTTAGCCAGCTCTGCTTCTGTCTTGAACCCTTTCTGCGTTCCAATCCTTTCCCCATATTTCAAAAGCATCTCCGAAATGTATCCTAGTCTTTCCACATTTGTAGAGCTTACTAGGAAAGATGCTGAGGCTTTTTAGATGGAGTAGAACCAGTTCACTTGCCCCCATCCAATGCTGCAACACTTGCTGGTTTGCAGTGATAACTGGTCTCATATCTGGCAAACCAAGGGGTGTCCAAAACGGCTGTGTGGAGGTGCCTTAAAACCGCTTACCTTCTCTGGTCAAAACAAATCGAGACCATTAAGGAACGGCATCTAAACTTTGAAGGAGGACATACTGGCTGCTGCATTGTTGTCAGAGAAGCCAGCACTTCAACAGAGCGTTTCTTTTATATAGTAAGATCAACTTATCATTTCATTCAGTAGATATCTCACATATTGGTCCTTTAATAAAGTACTGAACTTGATAGTTCAAACATATTTTAATGCCAGGACTCATTTGCTCGTGCATATAGCCTATGGTTACTCCGTCAAGAATCCTTTACTCATTATTAAAACAGCGTCTAGCTTTCTGTAAAGACGGGTCCAAATATGAACCGCTTTGTGTTTCTGTTTTAATTTCCGGCCGTGCTCCTCTCGTCCATCCACGATGGGTGAAAGCAGCCAAACGTCACTTTTTCCTTGTTAAAGCTTTGAAAGCATCACTGCAATGCATGATGGTACATTACTCTTTTATTAATCTAATTAAAAAAACCCAGAAATAATTCTTTATTTCGGGCTTCATTTTCTATTCTGCATTGGTGACAAACACAATTGAATATCCCGAAATGT
Organism: Labrus bergylta; assembly: GCF_963930695.1. Classification (NCBI taxonomy): domain Eukaryota; kingdom Metazoa; phylum Chordata; class Actinopteri; order Labriformes; family Labridae; genus Labrus; species Labrus bergylta. Next base: position 9,097,967 of record NC_089207.1, read on the forward strand.
TTTAAACGGTTTTCTCAGGATGTAAATTTATCAACTTTATTCTCCACATATGAGCCGCTTTGTGCTCATAAAGTGAAACCAATATGGTGATTTCTTTAATTAACATTTTCCTATTAACTTGAGTTGACATTTTCTAAATGGAGCCATCAGCCATGTGTGAGAGGCAGTTTGGCAGAGCTTTTTCTAATTAGGTGAACTTTCCATTTTGAACCGAATCGTAGATGACTTCATGAAAGCAAATCCAAAGTTTCTTGTTTTTAAATGTGTGTTTTTCTTGTTGACTAAAATAAAATCATGTTGAGAGAATGTACCAAAAGGGATAGATATTTGGTGGCATTTGTTTAATATGGATTTGTCGTCATCAAGCAGAGGTAGCTCAAGGATAACTTTTCAAAACAATCAATATGAATGTATTGTGTCTGCTCTGCTCTGCCGTAGTAAAACACATTGTCGACTTTTTCTGTCACTCTTTCCGTAATGAATGTGAGAAACATATTTTGACATCACAGAGTCAAACTGAACAGTTCTAATTGATTTACTGTATGGACTGCTACCTTAACTTACTGTAGGTAACTTGTCAGGTCCATTCATTTATCTATCTATGTATAACATACTTTTCTGGCTTTGTGTTTATGAATTTCTAGATTTGCTAGCTGTGGCTTCTCATTTAGCGACCTGTTCGTCTGTTGAATTGTAGTAACTGACATGTGAATGTAATTGTCTGAATGTCGCTGTGACCGTGTTTGTTTCCTTTATATCGTCTTGGCTTCTTTCAGCCTGTTGACTCGGGAGGCTGTGGAACTGAATCGCCCCTCTGGGATGAATAAAGTAGTTTGAACCTGAAACACTTGAGTTTACCTGGATCCTCTCAGGCACCCCTGTGCTGTCCATTCGACTCGCCACGTTCACCGTGTTCCCCCAGATGTCGTACTGAGGCTTCCTGGCCCCGATAACCCCGGCAACCACGGGGCCGATGTTTAGACCTAGGAAAGAAAGAAACCCAACACATAATGTCATACTTTTTTTATAACTACCAAACAACTTGACTTTGAATCTGACTCCGTCCGCTTGCTTCTCTGCCGCTTACCTATTTTCATTTTGAAGTTGTTAAAGGAGTGTTCATTGATGTATTTCATTTGGTCCATCAGCCTCATGGCGTAGTCAGCCAGGGCGCGGATGTGTGACCTCCCGGCCTTGTCGTATGTGGAGTCATTGAGGCCAGAGGCCGCCATGTAGGTGGAGCCGATGGTCTTTATCTTCTCCAGCTGACGGAACTGATCCTCACTGATGATCTGAAGGTGGCAGGAGAGGAATTTTTAATCAGTTCTTTGTTTAGTGGGGCGTGAGCTGAGGTTCAACGGATACAATTTAAGAAATTATTTGACCAAACAGACACACACACACACACACACATTAACTATTTGTATCGACTACAGTAGATATTTGAGTTTAGCTTTAAAAGTAGAGACTATTGTGACGGACTTCAGGTCAGCTGGCAGTTTGTCCCAGAGAGGGGGACCTCTGTAACTTAAGGCCCCCTCTCCAGACTTTGATCCAAGTCTTGGTATGACTGAGAAACTTTCTAAGAAAATGACTAAATATTAGTTTTATAAGAATAATCCACCTAATTAATCATCAGCTACATCAGTTCATCCCTAAAGGGAAGCCACAAGTTCACATCCTGATTCACACACACACACACAACTTCTGATATTTTTTTCCCCCACGTCTCACCTCGTCAAAGTCAGCGATGATCTCGTTGAGCAGCCGCAGACACTCCACTCCCTCGTTGTTGCCCTCCAGCTCCACGTAGAACTCGGAGAAGTTACTGATGGAGGCGAACATGACCGCCACGCACTCACAGGACTGGTAGTAGAGCTCGTCGTTGCGTCGTTCTCGCTGCAGGAAGTGGGCCGCCACGTCTTTGGGGAGGATGTTGTGGAGCAGACGGCGGTTGTAGGCCTGCAGCTCCTCCATCTCCTCCTTCTCCTCCGTAGCCTGTGGAGGGTTAAATACAGAGACATGGGGTATAAAAAAAAGGAAACAGTACTGGTGTGTATTTTTTAAGAATTATCTCAACGGCTATCGGATGGATTGCCATGAAATCTGAGTCGATCTTCAATCCCATTGGCTAAATCTTTGTGACTTTTCATGAGGCAACACCAACCGGTGAATTATCCAGAAACATATCTCTATAGCTTTGATGCAAATTAAATAGTGTGATGAACCGTAAACAGACACGTACTGTCCATTCAATCTGAACCAAGTGGCAACCTTTCCCAAAGTACACGAGGCAGTTAAAGCTGGAGCTAAGTTTATTTGCTTTTCCTGGCAAATCAACACTTTTTTATCTTCACATCTTTGACCTGTTTTGTTTCCTGTGAATCTGAAAAGTTACTAAAAAAAAAAGATGAGTGGAAATACAAGCATCTATTTTTTTGTTTGCTTTATTTTCCTTTTTCAAAGGATTCTCCTTCCTCATCGACTCCCCACATCCCAATTTAAGTCTGCATGACACCCCTGACTGTCTTTAATGTAACGCCACCCTCTAATTAAATGTATTTCACCCTGACTGTGAGAGTTTCAGAGCAAACTTTTGACTTGTGTTCCCTTTACAGTGTCTCTTCTTTACTCTGAGCTCTGACTGCAGACTCGCAGACTACCGCCCTAACCGTCAGTGAGCTGGAAGACGAAGCCCCTCCAGCAGCTCAAACTTTTCAGATAAGTAACTTGTTTATCCTCTCAGAGGGATTTCCAACCACAAGCAGCACAACCTGCGTCACAACCTCCATGAGATGTCAAAAGGGTCCTTGAGCATCCCCTGAGACATGTCCTCTTTTAGATTAATGCTCCTCTTGTGATCATCTGAGTATCGAACCATCAACCCCCTGGAGGCCAGAAAGGTGGCTCCGAAACAGTTTGAACTTCTCCCTTCTCTGAGGGCGACAACAGCAGCAACGTTTTTATGCTTCATAACAGTTACTAAGATCCAAAGTATCTCTCTACCTTCAATCAGTGTGTTCCAATAAATCACAGCAAATCCATGTTACTCCTATGATACACCATATGTTGCAATTTAATATTAAATCATTGATTGAGACAATACCATCCGCTGAATGTGTATGAATAGGATTAGCTATTAATGATGAACACTTAACATACTGCAACAGCCTCAGCCATCAGTGTGTAAATGGGTAAGCGTGACATGTGGTGACAAGCGCTTTGAGCAGTCAGACGACTAGAAAAGCTTTTTACAAGCTCAAATATCTTAATCGAACTTGGGCCGCCCGCTTCAAGGACTACAGCCTCTCCACATGGGGTACGTAAACTAAACCACTCCCCCCTCCGGCGCCACAGGGTCCGGCATATTGCCACTAACATGCACTGACCTGCAGCTTCCAGAGGAAGTCGAGCCTGGCCGTGGACTCCACCTGCTGTGCGTGAAGGTAGAGGGCGAGCACGAAGACGGTGATGACCACCGGGGTCATGATCTTCAGAGGAACCTTGTTGTCCACAACACAGCTGGAGGTCAGCACACACATGTTAGTTGTTTTTATTTTTCTGAAAAGTACTGAATTCATCAAACTGCGTAAAGTTTTACTGTTTGGGTGTAAAAGTGTTTTTTGAAGGGACACTGTGACATAAACAAAAGCTGCTCATTAGCATTAGCATCTGTTGCCTGCAGGTCATTATATTTACATTTGTGCCAGAAGAGTGATAATGATGCTGTTAGCTTAATTAGATCACAAACGTCATGCTCACCTTGTTCCATTGATGTGCTCGCTGTGAGGGGGGGGGGGGGGGCAGAGAAGAGCAGATCAGAGGTAAAAAATCTGCACTCAGTCAAAGATTTCCGGCGTAAAAAAACAGTAATAACTGACTCACATGATGTTGATGGCGTTGGCCATCACCAGCAGGTCCTGGTTGTCGAAGAGGTTCACTTTGGGCACCTCCATGATGAGGAGGTAGAGCAGCTCGATGAAGAGCATGAGGAAGAGTTTACCGATGCTGCTCACCTGCAGGAAGACGGAGATGGCCAGCAGGCTGAGCAGCACGCAGGACGAGAAGTACTGCGGGAGAGACGGGACGTTTGTAAGGGTACATCTTGTTTTTATGTTTAGTATAGAAGCTTTTATATTCGGTTACAAGCACGTCTGAGTAGATGAGCCACATTTATAAAACGCCATAAAACCACATTTTGACCACTTAGAGGTAACTGTGCAAATCAACAATGAACCTCGATTAGCGTCCATATTGTTTTGCTTCACTTCTGTCATAATCATACCACCTGAAAGAAAACTGATGGAAACATTTACCAGTGATTCACTGTAAGAGACTGAACAGTTTTGTTTTACTGCAGTGAAGTACAGTTCTTAAACTGACTTCACAGCCACACTGTGCTGCTTGACGCTCAGACCGTAAAAAAAAGAACGCTTTGCCTCATTTTAACCATGAGTACGATCAGTGGCGATTCTAGAGTCTATTGGGGGCCCTCCAACCCAATTTTTCTTTGTTGAACTTTATTGACAAACTGGTTTTCACTGCAATAATGGATGCGAGGCTTAGCAGGGCAACTAGAGTAACTGCTGTCTGAAAATTTGCACATTTTGCTTTGGTTTAAAGATTTTCATCCCTCAAACCCCTTACTGGTCCGTGGCCTCAAGCAGCTGCCTGCCTTGCCTGTTGACAAGCAGCGCCTCTAAGTACGATTAGTTCATTTGAGGATTATGCAGCAAATTTGACCCTGTCACCTGAGCTGGGCACAGCCAACGGCCACATCTGTGCTTGAATAAAACATGTTTTGTTCAGGTTTTTTGCTCCTCGCTGCTGGCATTTTTTTTTTCCTTCTGCGACAGAATCCAAGAGGCTCTTAAGTCTTCTTCTGCTGCCTAAATATCTGTAACAGATATGTCTGATCAACATAATAACTCACAAATATATAATGGTAATTATCCTGCAGAAATGCTTTAATGATGCAGATAAAATTGTTCCCCATCTCAGTTGAGCTTTTTTAAAAGCCTCAGTTTCTTGTTTTGCTTCATTTTCTCCTAACTCTTACATGCATATCTTCATGGGCCCTCTTGATGGGCTTGTTTATGCATTCGAACACAGAATTAACTTGGTTCTTTTACTTCACAGAACACACAGACACACAAAACAAGGCACACCTGTACCTCAGGAAAGCTGCAGATGAGGCCGTTGTCTCCACAGGCAGTATAATGTTGTGTGTCCAGGCTGTAGTTGAGGTCGTGTGCGTGGCAGGCGTTCACACTGTTCAGGCTGATGTTAAGCTGTTCTTGGATGCAGCCTCGCAGGTCATAGCTGCTGCAGGTGAACTGAAAGACGGAAAACGCAGAGGAAAATGAGGGAGTGCGAATCATCAGTGTGTCTGATTTTATGAAACATAACAAACTGCTTGCTGAGGGGTTCCAAGCCCGAGGGAGAACTTACAATACTGATGAAAGCAGAGAGAAAGACGATGATGATGGTGAAGACGCCCACCAGCGTGCTGTGCAGTCTGGACTGGACTATCCTCCGAGAGAGAGTCTGCAGGGCAGCTGGGAAGAGCTGGGAGCGTGGGGGAAAAACAGATAGAACAGAACAGAGTGGGAGATTAAGAGAAGTTCTCAGATGATGAAAATTTAGTTCGATTTAATTGATATAATTTGTCTTCAGCACCTAAATAGGTCAACGTCTCAGTTTATATGCTGGCAATCCATAGGTCAGTTTCTGATTTACAAACAGTGAGTCCCCTTCTCTTATCTGATAACAAGACTGGTCATGAAAATCCTCTATGTTTAGGAGAAAGTGTTATATGTGCATACAGACCTGTTTTTGAACCATGAGCAAATCTCTGTTAAATGATTTGTAACTAAATAAAGTGGAGACTAATGACGCCACCTGCACTCTGAATTAAAGAACTGAGCTAATGAGTCTTATCTGCAAGAGCTTACTGCAAGGTCAAGAGCAGATCATGGTCAAATTTCTGACACGATGTGGAATCAATAGAGAGAAAAAACATCAAACCACAACCTGATAAAAGATTTCACTGATCTGTCCGTGTGATGTCTCACACTGAAGATCTGAGTCAAGAAAGAAGAACCAGTCTGTCTCCGTTTGATGACATTTGCGGATAATTATTTTTACAGAACTACACCCCTCGTAATGTTCCTTTTATCAGTGGAGAAAAGATTCATGTGTTTTGATCTGCAACAAGATGTCAAGTTTATGTAGCGGGCTGAACTCACCCCGAAACAGCAGTACACGGTGGAGACGAACATGACGGCCGTGAGGATGATGAAACAGGTGATGAAGAAGCCGATCATCAGGCCGGAGCTGCAGAGACACAGGAAAGGATCTTTAATGCCAACATATAAGGAGGGTTTCTGTTTCTTTCCTCTTTACTCTGTGATGGAGGACACTCTGTAGGCAGCAGCTTCTGTCTCTCTTATTTCTTTGACCTTGTTTTTTTTTTTTTTTTATATAAATCATATGGAAGGAGACATTATGTGTGTGGGAGTGACAGGAAATGTTAATGTCAGGAGGAGACAAAGAATAAACAGGAAATTATTAAATAAAGGGAGGGAGGAGGAGAGGAGGAGAGGAGAGGAGAGGAGAGGAGAGGAGAGCGGTATGATGATAGGAGCCGGTAAGGAGAAAGGTTAATAAAGAGGCAGACTGAAGAAGATCAACACTCAGCGATGGGAGAAAAAAAAAAAAAACAACGTCTGAGAGCAGAGGAGGTAAAATAAAGATAAAGACAGCAGCTTTTGCCTGCAGCTTTTTCAGTCTGTTTGGCTGCAACTTTACTGATTTTAATTATTCTCTTTTATCACTCAGCTATACAGCACTTCTTGTTATGAAAATTACTTCTGCGTTATATTTTTCCACTCTATAACTCTAGTCTTGAGGCTAAAGATGGAAGAACTTTCCATAGATGCTGTAAAGGTTAAACGATGTGTTGGATTTCGGAGGCTTCAAACATAAAGATAAAACTGAATTTTTGGGAAGATTCCCCATATCTAATGTGATGATCTGACCTTAAAAGGGAATGTCACTTACTCTGTATATATTGCTATTTCAAGTGGTAGCACATTATATTAAGTAAGGGTGGAAATCACAGTATAACTCAACAGTGACCGCCCACTTTTTTATGGTGGCTTAGATTGTGAAAGTAAATTTCACCATTCAAATCCTCCATTGACATTTCAGAAAATCATTTTTTTTTTTTTATCCTGGAACAAAGCCAGCCAGCCGCCCAAATACTCACAACTATAAACGTTTGATCAGGTGCCAGAAAAAAAACGGAAAAAAGCAAAGCTACAAGACTGTGCACATCATTTTTTGGGGAGCAAAGAAACTACGCATCCCACAATCCATTGCCATTCCAACGGGACCCAACAAACCATAATTTAGTGTGCTTTTTTTCAAAAACTTAAACCGGCCTTTCTTTCTAGATGTATCCTTATTGAAGTGTTTTTATTGTCAATAATAATGTCGTAACATATTTTAGTGTTTGTTTATATAGTGTGTTGCACTTCTGTGAACGTCAGAGGTAGTAGACGACAGTTGTGCGAGTGCAGTAAACAACTAGGATTGTGGGTAGGGTAGTTCTCTTCCCCCGATATGGTGAATAAACCAAGGTTTTTCTTAAAACGAGATTCAGACCATACAAACCTGTGTCTTCTAGAGGAGCACGTATCATTGTTTCACTCTCAGGAAACTCGCAGTAAGTAAATGGTAAACGGACTTGAGCTTGTGTCGCGCTTTTCTGACGACTCAAAGCTCTTTCACACCGCAGGTCACACCTACACACTGATGCAGAGGCTGCTTTGTAAAGTGACCATCAGAAGTAACTAACCCCATTCATACACCGCTTGACGAAGCAGTGGGAGCAACTTGGAGTTAAGAGTCTTGCCCAAGGACAAATAGGACATTTGGGGATCGAACCCCCGACCTTCCGAAATTGAAATGATCTCTTTCATATAAATGATCACCTTTTTTGTAAGTTTGACCGAGCTGTTACACAAACGGCCAGGCTCCATCACTCATTATTCATAAATAACAGAAGTTTCATTGAACTAGTTCTTCTGTTCTTACTTTTTATGATGTATACTCATTAAACAGAGCAGAGGGTGCTGATGTTAGCGTAAAGGTGTCACACAGATGATTTCTGCACCTGTCAGCCGTGCTGCTGTTAAAATGAAATTGACGACAGAACGACAGAACGTTTCAGAGTCATAAAAATGTTTGAGTGCGTGTACTCACGGAGGCACGATGACGATCTGGATGAAGCAGATGAAGAGAAAGACGAGGGAGGCACAGGCCACGTAAGCCCCGAACCTGGAGTCCACCTGTTTGGAGTACTGCAGGAGGGAACGAGAACAGGAGAAAGAAACCACATTTAACATCCTGCACACACACTTTGTTAGGTTTTCACTTTAATGTAGTAAAGTAGCACATCTTTACACTTCACTAAAACTAAGAGCTATACACCTGACACTGACATGACCTCTGAGTGAATTTACTTTATTTGTGTACTTTTCTGGGCTGTGTGTTTTTTTTATTCTGGCTTTGTTGACCCTAGAACGCGAAGTGCTGTTATACATGTCTGGGGCAAAAATTGAAGAACAAAAAGGAGAAGACGAGTTTAAATCTTTGATAATTATAAATAGTAACCGACCAATCAGTACAGCTGTGAAATAAAACACACTGAAGGGGCGTTTTAAAGATCCATTTTTGGCAGTCTTGCATTTTCATAATAAAAAAAGAACGTATTAAAATCTGCTTATGGTTAGTGCGCACTGCCCATGAATGGAGGCTGGAGTCCTCCAAGGGGGCTAGGGTCAGGGTTGAATCCGACCTCTGGCTCCTTTCCCTCTCTCTCTCTCTCTCTCTCTCTCTCTCTCTCTCTGTCTCTCGCCCTCAACAGACGTCATACACGATCCACTGTCCTGTCTCTTTAATTAAAAAAATGCATCTGCAGAATTTGCTTATGAGGACATACTTATATTTTACTGAGACTTGAGACTAAATGATGCTGTAATAAGGCTGGTATTGATCATTTCAGATTCAGAAATTCATCAAATTAAGTAATCAACTTCTTTCAAGGTTTTTTTTTTTAGTTATCATGTAATGGGATAACTGACATGCACCGAGTCTGACGTTTCAAAGTTCAAGAAAAGACTTGACAGAGTACTCTTAGGAGAACAAACTAATGGGGACCCTGGTTATACATGTTTGGCATTTCTTATGAATTGGTTAACACACACCAGTGCAAAAACGGAGATGAGATTTATTTTTGTGAAGCTTTATTTGCTGGATCTTTATTTTTCCTCTGGTTTAGGTGATATACGTTATTTGATTCGAGGCTTACTCCATTTAGTTTTGTACAAAAAGTATTTCATACAATTGCAAGAGCAACTGTTTGATACGATGCACTTTGCCTTTAAGGTCGCTCATGGTTACGGTTGGTGGAGTGATGTTGTCGTTCAGTCTGGGTGTGTCATGCTTTGAGACAGACATGAAAAGTACGAGACGCACAGCAGGAGTTGTCCCCGAGCTCTTGTTTACCCACACTCAGATGTATATTAAATGAAGTCTAATGAATGAATAGTTAACAGCACAACCAAGGGTTGAACTTATAATTGACATCACTCAATTATAAGTAGTAGACGGCACTACACCAGCAAGATACCAACACCTTATATTTCATTTTTCTAGTTAAAAACATATCAGTCTGATTTATCATCCGACAATGTTCAAACAAACTCAAAACTTTGCAATTTAAAAAGAAATCAAAGGTGAAATGATGGTTATAAAACAAATTACCACAATTAAAACATGATAAGTGACTTTTTTCATCTCCAAAAGAATCTCCCCCAGAGCCCAGTGGAAGCTCAAAAACAGTCCCTCTGATCTGCTTTGACTCTTTACTCCCTTATTCTTTCACCATGACAGGAAGAAAGCAATTCAAAGTTGAAACTTTCCTGTTTTCCCCAAAACTCTTCTACAAGGACCCGAGCCTTCACCTCTCCTCTGAGCCTGTCCTTCACTGTCTGAAGCAGTTTACTTCCTTCTCCCTTTAGCAGCCGTCTCCTCTCTCTTTAAAGCCCCGTTCCTCTCTTTCTCTCTTATACTCTGCTTTGACTGACTTCCTCCAGGGACACAAAAAGAGCAAGCAGCAGAAGAGTTTTCTGCAAAGGGAAGATTGCTTGTCACGGCCAATTATTTGTTGCTAAATTGGCAGTGTGTGTCACATTGTACGCGCGTGTGTGTGTGTGTGTGTGTGTGCGCGTGCGTGCGTGCGTACAAACCTTTTTCTCCAGGTCAGGCTCCCTGAAGGTGAGCAGGAACTTCTTGACGTGTTCCGAGCGCAGACGGTCGATGCTGCGTGCGTCGATGGCCCGGCCGAGGAACTCGTCCACCTCGTCCTCTGGGTTCAGGTTTTCCTGCGTGTTTCTGAAAATAAAATGTCTAAAGACCACAAGACCAGAGCAGAGTTAAAAAAAAAAAGACAGATTCTGAGAAAACTCTTATTAACCCAGCAGCCGATTCACTCTTCAGAAGCTGTGAATGACTCTAAATCATCTGTAATGGTCATAAAGTCACACTCACAACCCGCTCTGAGTCGTAGTAACATTTAGCTCATCTTGTCTAAAGTGAAAAAGGAGTAATTGACCTAAAAAAACACACCACTCCTCTCAATTCTTGAAGCCTCTGCTGAGCCGGTTCGTCTTTGACTGATGACAGAATCTGCAAAGTGTCACTTACATTGATTGAAACTCTGCTGCTTTGCTGACAAGCACTCGTCAGCTGATGAAGACATGCGGCTCTGATCACACTGATTAGTGAGTCAGTGTGAAAGTCTTGATCTTATAGGGATGCCAAAGTGAAAAAAAAGGGGAATTTGGCCGAATGAACGCAGCAGCAAACACAGAAAATACATCAATATAATGACAGCTTCATGTCTAAATGTATGAAGGAGGAGTCTTGTGTGTTGCTCATTCTGTCTCCGTGTGGATGTTGGATCTTTTTCATGCAGAGTTTAGAAACGTTCAAGTTGTTACCCCTGAAGGCCGATCATGGTCCAACACACGATCCACACAAGTCTAATGTGGAGTCTAATTCACTAACACTAAGAAATGAGCTGCTACTGCTGTTCTTTATGGCCACTAGTGGGCAGTGCAAACCAATATTTGAACACGAGATGGAAACATGATCAAGTTTTTAGCAAAAGTTGCTTATTTACACAACTTAGAAACAATGATGGAAAGGTTAGAAGGGGGGTTGCCTTTCTCTAAAAATCAATGGAAGAATATTAGAGTAAAGTACATTTTCTCTAACTAAACCTTTTTTTTGAACTATTACAAACAACAAATGGCATTTTTTTGTCGTATTTATTTGTTACCGTGTGTGTGCGACAACAACTTGTGTTTGTTGCGGAACAATGATCCTTGCACACCCTTGAATCTTGTTTCCAGTTATACTCATTGTGCATGTAAAGCTGTATTGACAGAAAGTTCATAAATTACAGAAAACAAGAGGAGACAAATATGACAAACACCCCAGAGAAATTGCAATTCCCAGTTGTCATCATAACCCCAAAAGGTGCTTGCAAATAAAAATATTTAATTAACTAGGACATGTCTCCTCACGAGGACCTGGTTAACATTAAATTAATGATGTTGGTCAGAGATGATGCTCCGCCTCAGATAAGTGGCTATCTCCTGATAGATGGACTAAATATGTGACTGTCGAGACGCTGATTTCACCTCAACTCAGCTGTGATTTTGTACCCAGTGATGGTTTCTATCAGAGCGTGATAAAAACATAGCATGCTCTTCCTCTCAACTCAAAAACTCTGTCTGCATGGAAGCAGGATCTGTGCTGCAGCCCGGAGCGTGGGCTGTCAGCGGGGACGCTCAGCCTCAGTGTGATGTCAGGACAAACTCACAGATACAGAACAGTTAAGAGAGGAGAGGGGGAGGAGGGCGACTTCTTTATGAATGACTGCAGCTCTTTGATCACTGGCAGACTTTGGGTTCAAACTGTCCTCCTCTGTGGTTTTATAGAAAAACTGTGAATGAGAGCGTCACCGCTCGGCTTCATGAACATCTCGATCTGACAGCGCTAGAGCAAAGGAGATCTCAGCTTTGGACTCAGACAAAATGATGTGAGCGCTTTCTTATAAAATGATTTCAACTCTGAGAGAACTTTATCACAATTATTATTAATTAAGATGTACCCACTCACGTTCAGGTCATATGTACCATCAGTACTGTATGAAAAGATTCACATACACACACATCTCTCAAACTGAGACCCTCCCTCGTTAGAAGCAGAAAGAAGAGACCAAAGACAAACAAGCTGGAATCTCTTATCTTACCTCTGAAAGCAGCACAGCAGTGTATGCATGCTGTGATTATTCTGCTTTATCAGACTGTATCATTGTTTGGGACCGGGCCAATCAAACAACAATGACAACAGACTTGCTCCAGTCGGGGGTTCGGTGTCTCGCTCAAGGGCACCTTGGCAGAGTTCAGGAAGTGTGCTAGCAACTTTCTATCTATCAAACCAGCACGACTAGTAGGGACTGTGTACTGACTACTGACAGATTGACTAGGCACTTTGCAGTTCCCTTGACTGATTTGAACCCGCAACCTTCCGGTTCCCTACAGACTGAGCTACAATTTAAATGGCATCTACTTTGTTTTTTTTACTTATGAAGCAATGTTCATGGCAGAAAATTCTTTGATCCACCCGTTATCGTCTTGAATGCTTGACATATTTTTTCCCACAAGAGTCTGAAACGACTCTGCTAGACTTGTACCCAGAAAGAGAGGGATGTTTTTTTTTGAACGTATATGTACTACAGTGGTTCACCTTGAACAAAGTGCAGGTGCTGTTTGAACAGAGCAGGCTTTACATCATGCTCTCTCAGAGCCTCAACAACAACAACCATGTGCACATCAATCAATGTTACCATCTGTTCTAGGTTTGGGGTTTTTCCATCAGCCAAATGCAGCGACATGAAGTCTCTTGTAACATTTCATGACTACAGATGTTAGTTTTGATTTTTACCACCAACACTTTTATATTCCCATTAACAAGTGTGAGCTTACAGAGTGAGCTTAAAGTAAATGTGTTTAACACTGTAGGAGCCACTGCTGCAATACGACAACTTATCTGTTACTTGATTCCCCTTACTGACCTCATTGGGTCAGATTGTTAATCATCACAATGTTCTCTGGATATTGTGTTTATTTATAGGTCTGGCTTTGTTGGTTTGTTACCTGGCAGCGATTATTTCAAAATGTGTAACACCTACATTTATCTTTAAAACGCTGATGAAAGCCTAGGGCTGAAACAAGTTTATTTCCTTCAGCTGCTGTTTGTCTTTATCATCCAAAGTTTTTTTTTACACTTTATTGTGAGCAGCTCAGGTGTGTTCATTTTGAGTTAGCACTGATTACCTTTGAGGAGTTTCTGAGTTAGCTACATTTGATTTCAATCTCATTTCGTCTGTGTCTCATTCGTCTGATCTGAGTTTAGTCTCTAATTAAACCTGATTCAGTCACAGTCATCCTCTAGAAATGGTCCACAGTGGGGGTTTTTTCTACCCTGAGGAAGAAGCAGTGCACGTGGAAACATGAATCCTTCACTCCTTAATAAACTGCCCTGAGTGATTTGTGTGCTCGAGTATTTTCTCTGGATTCTGTCTGTGTGAAGACGACGTACATTGAAACCTCTTTTTTTAAGGCCCACAGTGACTCAAACAGCCACTTACAGGTGATTCATTTGAACTTTTCACCACTCATTAACAGTGTTACTTACATCCTCTCTCAGTGCTAATGTCTGATAATGACTTCAGAGAGCGCCACTGACTCGCCCTTTTCTTAGGTCTTCTTAAATGTAAGATAAAGTAAGACCCAGATTTAAAGCAAACACACAAAGAAAGGTGCTGAGATACAGACTGTACTCACTTGTCTTTGGGGTCTTCAAAGCCCTACAAGACAAAAGAGAGAGAGAGGAGAGAAAAGAGGGGAAAAAAAGAGAATTAGCAGGAGATGAAAATGTCTAATGTGCAAACAGTCTGATACATTTTTATAAATGTACTTCTTTATGCCTCTTACAACATGGGTGTATGACATATCCCATGATGACAACTGACTAAAGAAAATAAGTGTGTGGTGATGACAGAATCTCATTTTTTTATTTAACTTGGCAAAAATAAATTATCAAGAAAGAAGGTCCAAACATGTTCTGGCTCAAACATCTCCAACATGATAACTTCAGTCTTTCTTGCATAAATATTCATATTTTTGAAATCTTCAGGTTGTTGCCTGATGTCAGAACAGAAACAGTGACTTAAAGATCCCTTCAGGAATTGGAAACCTGCAAAGCAAACGTTCTTTTTCAGATATATTATAATCAATGATGGTAGTTTAAAGATCATTGTAGGAGCCATGTTGGAGTTACAAGGTGTGAGACAAAGGTTGCTCCAGCAGGTGTCACCTTTGGGTTCAGGTTATACTCTTCACAAGTAGGAGGAACTTTGGAGGAAGTGTTGTTAGACGAAGAGCACACAAGGTATTCACTGTGAATCATTGAATGGACATTTATGGACAATTGTTGGAACCTTGCATGAAAGTTATGAGGACCAGAGTGGAATGAGAAATAAATCTTCCATAAATGAAGACGATATCGGACTGTTTGATTTCACAAGACGCTCAAGAGCGAAGGCAAGGCGATGGCGTCAATTAAAACATTGGCTCATCTACGTAGCCCCTCAGTGACTTTAAGTTTCCGCTTGAAGAAAAAGAGAATAAAGAATACAAAACATGGGGTGCTGGTAGTGTAGTGGTTAGCGGGTAGCCTGGGTTTGAATCCCACTTGTGGCTCATGTCATTCCCCACTCTCTCTCTCACTGATTGTTGACTCTATCCACTGTCCCATCTCTACAATAAAGACATAAACATCTCAAAAAGTACATCTTAAAAGTGCAAAACATTAACTGGATGATATCAGTTCAGCCTATTAAAGAGAGCCTTTATTCACTTCCTGACTTTAAAACTGGATGACCTCACATTTAGAGAACAACTGATGGTGCTGTAAACGTACAGAAAATGTTATGAAATCATTTCATTCTTTAAGATATCAGGAACTTAACAGGACATTAATTCCAGCTGGATGAACCTCCCTCTGGCTACACATCCCCTTGTTAAAATGTATTAATTTGTTACATTAAATGCTGGGCCGACTCTTTTGAACATAACTTGTCAATGATAATGTGACATAACAACAAGTCTGAGCCACCGAAAAAGAAAAGAACCAGAAGGTATGAAGTGAAGGCTCCCTGCGGCTGCAGACGAGCAGGTGTCTGTTTAAAAAAAAAAACTTATTTGAGGCAAGCTGTGCTGAAGATTGTAATCCATCTTTTCTTATCTCACACACTGTCGGCGCCGCACAGCGAGACACAAAGACTGCTGGCAACAACAAGCAGTTAGAATGAGACGAGAGGTTTTACTGCAGTGTGAGGATTTCACCTGTTAGCAGAGTTTTAATGAACTACCTTTATGACTACACTAAGAGTAAACCCTGAAGCTTCAGGTCTGCAGCCATAGTTCAGTTAATGATTATTTCTCTTTATTGGTAATATTAAGTGTTGTTTATTATCATGTCCACTTTGAATTCTGTTAACACACTGATCTAATACGTCTCTCTAGCTCCCTCTTCTGGATAAACATTAAATACTAAAGCTGATGGAGGTGGCTTCATAGCTAGTGCTGCAACTTATCATTATGTCATTTTAATGTTTGTTTGTTTTTTTACCAGGGAGTCCAACCTTGTTTTTATCTAATTTTTTATTTTCTTGGTTTTATTCCATCAGGTTTTGTTGCACTGTCCTATGTCTTGTTTATTTGTTGTGTTTTTCTCCACTGATGTGAATTCAATTTCTAAAGGTCTGAACTGAAATGAACTGAACTGAACAGGAAGGCCTGGCCAAGATAGCGACCCACTACAAAGTTACAAGAGCATGCAAACACACACAGTCATTCACAGATTAAAACATGGATCCGGATTAAATCGTTTTCATGTGTAAAAACGACAGAAAATAAAAACTGTTTTTATTCTGAGCTCATCTTTAAATATCTCGGTTTTGCTCAACCAACAGTCCAAAAACATTCCGTTTTTCATTTTTGCCAAACATCTCTTTTGAAGGTCGCATATTATATCTTTAATATTAATTTGGTGTATAGTTCCCTAAAGTTCTCTAAATTATCGTCCAAACAATCACAAAATCACATTAAAAATATTGAGAGTTTGACAAATCCTCATGAAAAAGTATTATATTAAAGAACTTAATGGTCAATATCACTGTCTTATTTATATATATATATAAACTTCCAAAGTTCTAAGCTTTCATTTGAGCCCAGAATGACTTTAATATCTTGAATATTACTCTTCATGTAGCCCAAACTACTACCAGCCTGTGACTTCAGCTTGTGTCAAACAGTCAAGTAGAACTTATTCAGCCTCTCCTCACGTCCTTATAATAGATTCAGTGAGAGGGGTGGGTGGACTGATGATTGTGACCATAAACAGAAAACAATTCTGCGTTCGTGTGTGTGTGTGTGTGTGTGTGTGTGTGTGTGTGTCAGGTGTGGGTGCATCCATTCACTGAGTGAGTCACTGTTTGCAGGGACGGCTCAACAGGAGGGAGTTATGTGTATGTAGAAAATGAATTTGGATATCGTTGCATCACTCTGCTGCAGCTGCTTCATTTTCAGTTCCTCCTCTGAATGTAATTGGGGGGGGGGGGGGCGGCTATTTCCCCGCCTTCTGTTAACACCTACATGTTACTGTTTCTCTTCCTGAGTGCTCAAGTGAGGTGTTTGAGCTGGAGTGTGCCATGAAGGGTCATTACCGCTGCTTATCAGGACCGCAGATCAAAGGATTACGGGTAATATCAATGTGTTGGCTTCATCGTTAAATGAGAGCAGAGATGAGACGTTGGTGGGAGAGGGTCAGCTGGATTAAAAGCAGCTCTACAGAGCAGAAGACCTGCACACTCTTTAAAGTTTCCTCACCATCCTCTTCATCTCCTTGGAGACCTGGTTTCCTCCCAGGTGATTGTAGAACGGACGGTCAGTCCAGTGGCCGCTGTTGTGTGTCACGGAGTTAGTCCTCTGTCGGTTCATTTTGGCTATCATCGCCTTTTCCTCTTTCTGTAAATAATAAAAAACAGAAATCAAGATTAGAATACTTTCATATCTAACATAAGATTGCTGCTGCAGTACCCAACACTTTTCAACTCTGAAATGGGATAGTGTTCCAGTGCTGACTGTTGGCTTGTCTTTTCTGCCCCCTAGTGGATAAAAATGAATACAGGCAGCTTTCACCCTTTGACCTCTCCAAAAGAAAAGACCTGCCAGAGGAACGTTAGTTGTTCTGCTAATTGTGAGCTCATTTCTTAGGGTTTGTTTATACGTCTTCCATCCCAATGCAATCATGAAACAATATTCATTGATAACAGCATTGAGATTGTTTTCTCGGATAAAATAAAACACAAATGTGAAATATGTTCCTAAACATTTTGTTCAATGAACATCAAAGCATATTGGAGCAAAATAATTCCGAATGATCATGTACCAAATATTTTAAAACCACACTTAAGGTCCAACAGCTGGAGGGTTGATGATGCTTTTGCGAAATACAATCTCCCAAGGCCAGTTCTCTGCCATCTGCAGGCTGCTCCCCTTTTTCAAAGAATTCAAATGAACATTTATAATGATAAGCCCTGCATGTGCTTGAATCTCTTTCTGGCACACTTCTACCTTCAACATTTAAACAGTAATAAGGACTGTACCCTTTTTTGACTGCAGCCAACAATGAGGTAGGTTTCGATGTTGTTTTTCTTCAGGTAGGCGTTTCGTTCTCCCCCTGTTCCCGCCTCCACATCATAGTCCCCGTTCAGATAATTCAGAGTGGCCTTCGTGATGTGGATCCGTCTGAAACAGAAGGAAAAAAACACACACACACACACACACACAATGACATATCAGTAAATGTATATTCAGTTTGTGGTGAATTTGACTGTTGCCGCAGAGACATACCCAGCCTGGCCCCCCGCCTCCATCTGATTGGCTAGCGTGACATCATTGGACCAGACGTCAAACTGCCACTTCCTGAGTCCCAGCACCCCGCAGTGCACCCTGCCGCTGTGGATTCCCACTCTCATGTTCACATTCACTCCAGTCACCTCCCGTACCAGCCTGCAGGAAATACACACAATGATTATCAAATGATCTGCACAGCTTTCAATCTGCCCGCCCTCGTAAGAAAATACTTAAAAGTTTGCATCAACAGCAAATCTCACGGGTTTTACAGAAACGAACGGCTGTATCAAAATTGTCATTAATGTATTATTTGACTGAACTAACATGTGGTGATTACTTGTCATACACAGTAGACTCAAAAATTGAGACTGAAATAGGTGACAATGGTATTTAACTTCGCTGCAACAAGACTAACAGAGCCCTTAATAAGCAGTTGGATGACCTTAGCATCCCAACATTGCTGCAGAGGTAACAGCCAAATTAGAGTAATCTCAGTGCTGTGACCCAGTGGTCTGATTTAGAGTGACCTCTGGGTAGAACATTGTTAGTCCCCCCTTCCAGGCCCACCAGCACTGATGGTTAGTCCTGCAGGTGGGGGGGGGAGGCAGGAGGTTTGCGTCAGGAGACCTGAGAGTGCGGGTGGGAGTGTGTGCCGTTGGAGGAGCTCAAACTAGATTCCTTGAAAGGCCCAGAATGACAACTTACGAGATGGCCTCTATCATGTCCATCCCCATCTCCACACAGCAGTGGGCGTGGTCGGCTCTCGCCTCCGGCAGCCCAGACACGCAGTAGTAGCAGTCTCCCAGGATCTTTATCCGCAGACAGTGGTTCTCCTGTCAGACAAGAAATGAGCCTTTATTTTCCAACTCTATTAGTTTTTCTAAAAGTTGGTACATGACATAAATACTTTATTTGTCCCCGGATACATGTGATGCTTTATTTTCTTATGTATAAAAGAGGAAATCTTCTAGAATTTAGACTTCTTATGTGAGAAGATTTTGTGTGTTTATGAAATGTTTCTGCAACTTCCAGGGCCGATAACGTACGGTTTAAAGCTCCTGTGAGGTCTTTTTGGGTGATAATGGCGCCCTCTCTGGACAAAGCGGTGCATCGTATCTCTTTCCTTTTTTTTAAGGTTTTATTTTTTGGTCTTTTGGCTTTATTTAGATAGGACAGTGGACAGGAAATCGAGAGAGCGAGTAGGAAATGACATGCAGGAAAGGAGCCGCAGGTCGGACTGGAACGCGGGGCCCCCGCTCCGAGTAATATAGCCTCTGCAATAGGACGTGACCTAACTACTACGCCATCAGCCTCTCTCTTCTCCATTGTGTAAGTAGAGTTTATGAGGGGAAAAATCTCATCTTTCTTTTATTTATCGTTAAATATCGTTAAATGTGTTTTTTTAGTAGAAGTCATTTGAAAAAGGCTGTTTATGTTGTTGTTGCATTATGCTTTTGATTGACAGCTAAGCGGTGGAAGTGTTTACCGGCAATTAAAATAATGACATAGAAATAATCAATATTCTTCCTCGTTGTCTTGTTGTCTTTTGTAGCTCATAAAGAGCTACCTGTATTTACTTCAGTCAGTTTTATAACCTCCTAAAAATCCTCACAGGAGCTTTATGGTTGAAGACAGCTATATTCATGTTAAAATACAGATGACGGGAGCTACATGATTTTTTCTTTTCTCAAGGGGATTTAACCCCAGATCTGAATCTTTATCACCTTGAAACTGCAGAGACAAGAAGATACTTTATTTGCAGCTAGTCAAGTCACAAAAAAAGCAGGATTTTTACAGTAGTTGCATCTTAGCATCGTGTTTGCACATTATTCTTAGAAGTTTAAGCCCTCCTGGGTCCCGCAGGTCGCAGGGCAGCAATAATCTGACATGTGTTTGTGTGCCATGTGTATGAGTGTTGGTTCATGTGTTTCTCAGGCCTGGGAGAATATGTGTCTCATGACAGCCACCTGAGAGTCTCTGTAGCTCATGGCTCTAAGAAAATACAAAAAGAGCCTCTGTGTAGAGAGCACAGACAGAGAATATTTTTGTTCTGTTTGTTCATACAGGGTGCCTGTGTGTGTGTCTGTGTGTGTGTGTGTGTGTGTGTGTGTGTGTGTCTGTCTGTCTGTGTGTGTGTCTGTCTGTGTGTGTGTGTGTGTGAGTGTGTGTGTGAGAAGATATACAAGGTGCATCTGGCTTGGACATAAAAGTGTCAGTAGCACCGTTTCTGCTTTATAACACCATAATGCCCGTTTGACTCATAAATATTGATCAGCACACCAATCCACCTTTCATAAAAAAAATGACATACATGGAGCGTTAGCTGGACAAACAATAACGCCGCTGGAAGCACGAGGGGGGGGAAAAAAGACATCAATATTCATGAACGTGTCATTTATGAGTGTGTGATTGAGACATGAGAGACGTTGAATAAACACACGTCTGATGCAGGAAATAGACGGCCGATATGAAGCAGATATTTCTGGGCTTCCCTCTTAACACGGCCAATGTTTATAATAAAATGTGATACAATCATTTTATATGATTGCACATATATACCACCTATGACATTTACTGTTCTATATCATACTACATGATATGTATGTACAGACTTTAGCACATCACGCTGTACACATCATGCTACATTTGATATTCTGTTTAATAGCTGGACTCTCTTCAACATTATGTGATAAGAGATTATACGTTCATGTTTATTGCACCTGTGTCTTATACCTCATAGCATAATTTTTTTATTCCACTGCTACAACGCTGCTTAACAATCATATTAATCAACAATCACTTGTCAACCTGTTGTACATACTTCTTATTTATTTGGTCGGTAGCTTTTATGGCTTCTTGATTGCTCATGCAACCCGGGATTTTAAAGGTGCTCTAAATAAAGTTATTATTATTATTGTTTAATACTATAGACCTTAAAAAATGTGTTCTTTTCTGAGACAGTTATCCACAAAGAATAGCTCACTTATTTGCAACCCAAAGCCCAGATGCAGTAAAGTGTGAGGATTCATGATTGAGATTTTTTTTACACTTCTCTTTACTCCTCACAGGCTGCTTGAAATCTGTCGCTCTGCTTTGAATGCTCAATTCATTTTTAATGACACAGCGTTCCCCTCCTGTGGTGGCTGAACATTGAACTTTGTGTTCTCTCTGATGTTTTTGATCAGTGTCTCAGCAGCTCCTCTGTCGACATGGATATAAACATGATGCTGATCACAGTCCCGAAAGAGCCGAACTATGTCATGGCTTATTAACGCAGCGTACCACCAGTGTTTGAATAACATGTTCAATATTCAGACAGTTGAGCTGCTATAAACATCACGCCTCAAGGTCTTACTCGCCATGCAGCCAAAGCTCCTTTCTTTTTTTTTTAAACAGATTTTACTCCTTCAGTCCTCCTCATGAAAAAGAAATAAGGAAGAGCCCGTTCTGATCGAGTGTCCCTTGTGTAGTCCTGTGAGTCAGAATCATGTCATGGCAAAGTCAGTGAAACCAACATTTCCACCACTGAAATGGTAAATGGACTTGAGCTTGTTTAGCTCTTTTTCTAGTCTTCTGACTACTCAAAGTGCTTTTACACCGCAGGTCACACCTACTCATTCACACACTGATGGTAGAGGTTTCTATGTAAAGTGTCCGAAATCAGAATGCAACTAATCCAATTCATATTCATTCAAACACCGCCGACAAAGCAGCGGGAGCAATTAGGGGTTAAGTGTCTTGCCTTGTCCTTGTCTTGCCCAAGGACACATCAGATTGCTGCAGGAGCTGGGGATCGAACCCCCAACCTTCCGATTGAGAGAGGACCGACACAACCACTGAGCCACAGCCGTTCAGTGTAAGCTCTTAACTATGCGTAGCAATGCATGTTTAGCATTTGAGTGCAACTGCTGGAAATTCTTATTATCATGATTCTTAACATGATAGTTATTATTTCTAAGGTGCGCAGTAAGGTGCGTGTGTGAACAACCGGATCAGGAGGATTTCACAGGTACTCCTCCTGAAATTCTCTCAAAATGTGAAAACTGCTTTAGTTAAGAATAACTAAAGATGTTTCAGCCGAGAGAAGAGGAAAAGGTTCTCAGAAATGGCAGTAAATAGATCAGGCTTGTCTTTTTTCTAATATAAAACCACACATGGAAGTATGACTGCAGATGCTTTCAAAAGTAACACCCAATATAAGGAAATGTCTGGCCTGCAAACGCCATGTTTCACTGGTGTTATTTTTGGAAACTGAATAACACCTTTCTCTCCAGTAGTGTGATGGCAGCTGGTGTGCTGTTATCCTGTACAGTCACTTTTTCTTCACATGGACACTGACAAATTATACACTAACCTTTGACTACTGTCAAACACAAATAAAAAGTTTTTTAGGACTTTTTAGAAGTATCTAAGACTGAACATTCAAAAAACACAAATTGAATGACACATTTTGTACCTCTACATGCAGCATATATAAGTGTGAGTGATTGCATTCTTACCGCTGCCAGCTTGTCAAAGCGAGCGAAGAGTTCATTCAGAGTCATCACCAGCTCCTGCGCCGTGCACTGCGATGCCAGACTGGTGAATCCCTCGATGTCTGCAAATAAGATGCTGCAGAGACACAAAGACAGGAGAAACACATTATATCATCAGCTAAGAACGCACAGCCAAAGCTATAAAAGGCAACTGGAATTCAGCTCCCAATAGTATTTAGATTTTCTTGAAAAGATCCAAACCAAACATTTAATATCAGAGTAAAAGTAACATGCACACTTTTGAATATGACAGAGTTTTTGTTGTTGTTGTTGTTGTTGCAGGCTAGTTGCATGTGCCTTCTCCAGCGGTACTAACAGTTCTCAGGAAGTGAGGATTGTAAATTCCCCAAAGATGTGAAGGACCTGCTGTTGCAGAATTAAAATGTGTAAAGAGAGTGTGAGATGTGTAGGATTTGAAAGTGATTTCACTTTGTAAAACTTTGTCTTCTCCTCGAGGTTGGGGTAAACTGATACAGCTGAGGTCACTTAGTGATTGAGGTGCTGTCATAACTCTCCATATACTGGCACAGCAGGAGGACAGGGCTGAATTAATTCTCTCAGACAGAAAACTCATGCTTTGCCTCGTCTACGGGAGACGATCATGTTGCCCTCATTTGCACTCATAAATAACATCCAACAAGCTTGTCCTGAATGACTCAAGTTGTTCTGTGCAGCGTCTTAACCCTCCTTAAACAAAGTCATGAAGGCACATCTCACGCTCAGTGTTTCTTTACTCAATGAGTGTTTTTATTCTCTGGTCACTGACGTCCTCTCAGGGAGAAACATGTGACGGACTTCACATGTCAAGTTAAAAAAGCAAGACTCTGGGGCGCTGGTGGCGCAGTGGTTGGTGTGCGCGCCCCATGGATGGAGGCTGTCGTCTCAAGCGGGCGGCCCAGGTTCGCCTCCCACCTGTGGCCTCCTTCCCACATGTCATTCCCCACTCTCTCTCTCTCTCTCTCCCTGATTTCCGACTCTATCCACTGTCCTATCTATCCATTAAAGGCATAAAAAGCCCAAAAATAAATCTTAAAAAAAACAACAACAACAAAAAAAAACCAGACTCTGTATTTTGTATTTTGATGCTGCTTGTCATGGTCTCCCTGGCAATAGACAAGCTTTTCACAATCTTTAATTAAATCCACTTTCTGAGGCTGATTGAACATTGAAAGGAAACAGAGGGTCCCGAGCTTCAGGTGTAGCATGCACATATAAGATTATGAGACAGATTACATGAAGGCCAAGGGAACTTGAGACGTGAGAAAGGAGTTTGAGTTGAGAGACGACGTCTATATTCAGATATCTGTGCTCATTTGATAAGATATGAGATTTAAGCTCAACTGCTGTTCGATGATTAACGATGGGTTTAACCTTTTTTGATCTCAACCTCTGTTTCAAAATGCTACTAATTCCCCATCAAACATTATTAGTCACGAACAGAAATCACACTACATTAGATACATATCACACTACTGCAGTAGAAGTATGTATGTGGTTTTATGCTATTGAATGTTGTATATTTTATACACTGTTTACTCAAAGGCCCAACTCAGGTTCATCAGTTTCATGTTTTCTATTGAAACTTTGTTAAATACCAGCGTCCCTGTTCAGTATAATAAATGCAATGTTGCATAATGATTAACATGAATGTTGTAAGACTTTGACGTAAACATCTAAACAGCCAATAATTAAAATCAGATGTAACCAGAGCTAATCCATATCCAGATAAATGATCTCTCCAACAAACAAGGCAAATAAATAACATTTTAATTCATAAAGCTTAAGATCAATAAGTTCACCTGAGGGGGGCTTTACAATCTGTGCAGTGTTTCATTGTAAAACACATGAGGAAGAATAGAAGGAGTCATCAGTGTGACTTTCTGAAGCCAGATATTGCAATAGTTGTATGTAGAAGAAGCTTTCTGAGGCAGAGCCCCGTGAAGGACACGAGAGATTTATAAATAAACACAGATTGCAGACCCAACAGGCCCGCATGAATCTCACAAGGTAGGTGGCTGCCACACAGTCAGGAACACAGTGTGTACTGTGTACAGTATGTGTGGGCAGGATGTGCGATTGTTTATATTCATATATATGCATGGAAGAAAGTTTCTACATACAGACTGTATGACACTCATTCTATCTGAGTGGTACAGCATTTTTTATTTTTATTTTTTTGTCTTTTAGGGTTCACAGACGTTTTCTCTCTTGGCTGCACACATGTCAGGAACACTAACATGTTCTAATTAAGCTGAGTTTCAAGAGGACTAAATTTGCTCAATTTAGGGCTCAGGCTGTAGAGGATTAAGAGTCCCACTCTGGGGTACATGTTTTTGAGAATAATTGATTGCTTTCTGGGAATTGTTGCAAGGGAGGTAACCAGACACTTGACCAACGTGTCTGAGCTCAGAGACTGGTCCGCCTCACTGGGGAGAGGCGATTATGGTCAGAGACGGAGGGATGGAGAAAAGACGACATGTTCATGAGAGACTGAAGTGAAATGTGGACACAGTAATGAGTGCTTTAATTGCATATATCTACAAAATATATTTGTATTCCAATTAAAACCTGAACATCAGCGTTATATCTCCTAAATCACAAGCACAGATACAAATTCATCGTAAATGTGCTTCAGCAGCAAAATATGATAATAATAAACACACTTGTCCAATCCTTACTGTTAAAGTAACAATATGTAGGATTTTGGTTTGGTGCGCTCTGGCGCCCACCAATGGTCTGTAAATGCAACTGCACTATAATAAGTCACGCAGAGCCTTACTTTCGCCACACAGACAACAAACTTTTTGCATATGGAGTATGTGTTTGTGTCTTCATCTGTGACCATGATGTCTATAGTCCGTGGCTATATTGGAAAGGCTTATTTATGACATGCTAGTTTAGATATGTTTGTAAGGCTTATACTTCCAAACATATCTCTTACACGGCTATACAGTTAACTTGAAGATCGACAATGAAAGAGACGACTTTTTGACGTAAGATAGATTTATTTATCTATCTGAATGCAAACCTGATTCATAACTTGAGTTAGGCGACTTTCTGCAGACGGTAAAGATACTCAACATGAGATGATACGTAACAATCTGTTCTGAATAACATCTGTAGGGATGCACACTCTGCTGAGGAATTTTGTATTTAGATCAATCGGGCACCAGTTTGGATAACTGCATCATGTTTTTATTAAAACATGAAAGCTGGACACTGGGTTTCAAATCATTCATTAAGACAAATTTGTACAAACCTTGTATACCATTTCAGGCTTTTTTTTACATTGGCCCAAATACACAAACAACTGGTCAGAGCAGAATTGGTTTGCCAGCACAAGTCTACTAGCAAGTCCTTGTCTATAGCGGGGAATAAGAAGAACATGTCTTTCATAAGGTACTCTAGGACCTGAAACTTTTGTCTTATGGTCAATGGACTTGAGCTTATATAGCGCTTTTCAAGTCTTCTGAGTCTGACTACTCAACGTGCTTTTACACCACATGTCACACCTACATTCACACACTGATGGCAGAGGTTGCTGTGTAGTGAGACCATCAGAAGTAACTAATCCATTCGTGCAAATTCATACGCCGCTGATGAAGCAGCGGGAGCAATTCAGGGTTAAGTGTCTTGCCCAAGGACACATTGGACATGTTGCTGCAGGAGCTGGGGATCAAACCTTCCGGTTGAGAGTTAATGACTCAAACTGAGCGACGGCCGCCCACCTATACATGCTGAGTTTTACGGCTGCTGTAGCACAAAAACATACGACTATAAAATCAGTGTCTGAGACACATCAAACAAAAGGAACACCACTGTTCATAAGTTCATAAGTAATAACAGCTCTCTTTAAATCTTGACATCATTTCAACATGGTAGCCTGAACATTTTGAAAATCTTACTCAGAAGGTCCCATGATCTGTTAAAGATTCACTAATAGATTATCATGTATTGATTGAGTATTTTCGCTCAGTAAGAGCATTATGCACTCGTGCTCATGCCGAAACTATTTATAGTAAAATACATAATGCTCAGATTTCCTGATGGATTATTAAACACTCCCCACTGACACAGTAAAACACAGAGCAAGGCCACTTCCCACAGCCTGATGTCAGCTCGGAGGCGACGGTGGGTGTTAAGCTCTAAAAGCAGGATGTTTCACAGAGTGTTCGTGACGAAGTAACCTTGGCTCTTTAAGTCCCATTTAACCGTTACCGTGGTAATGAGTCACTTATTAGTACGCAACATTAAATCCTATAGAGATTTTCTTGTACTTTTTCAGTGACTGCAGAGGAAATCCCGACACGAGGGACTTTAGAGGAGGATAAATGTTGGCTGTTTTTGTTTTTTTTTATCTGATGAAATATAAAAAAAGCTAAAAGGTAACATGCTTTAATGTTGTGTCTGTCTTTGAACCCACAGAGGTTTAAGGCAGCAGTTTGATCAGCTGATAACAACACACCAACATGAGAGAACTTCAGAATACAAAGCACACAGAACGTCGGAGAAAATATGAACGCTTTTAAGATAATTCTGTGATTTGATTCTTGGTATAACTGAGACTTTAATGATCAGTTTGTATGAAAAAATATAGAGGAAAGAAAGACTGAGAGGAATTTAAAGAAAGCTTGATGCATAGAATCCCACGCTTTATGCAACAGTTTAAAGTTCATCTTTCAGGGCCCGTGACTTGGAAAAGGAACTGAGACCACTCTAAACCTCTAGAACCTTCAATGGTTTTTAACCTTGAAGATGCTCCAGAAAAGGAAGTGATATCCAAGGATCATTATAACAATCGGCTAGTATTGTGAAGAATCCATTTCGCCCCGACCAGAACCAGCACTCACATTTTCAGCAATTTGAGCTCCAGTAGCTCTTCTGTTAGCTCAGGCCAGCCTTCACTGCCCTTGATCATCTTTCAGCCCTGGCCGCTCTGTCCCAGGTACACCCCAGAAGAGCTGTATTTTTTGGAGATGCTCTGATCTAGTCATCCAGACATCACAGTTTGGCCCTCGTTTAAGTCATTCACTTCCTCACACTTCGCCTAATTTTTCCCCTGCTTCCAAAGCGTCAACTTGCAACATATCCCATCCCCTTACAAATGCCATTGTAACAAGATGATCAATGTTATCCTTTCACCTGTCAGTGGTCAATGTTATGGCTGATTGGTGCATATATTTGTTTGTGGGCAGTGTTCAGAATGTGCTTAAGTCAAACCTAAAATACAGACACTTAAAAATCACCAAGAATAAAGGAGTCTTTGTGCACAAGCCTTGGCTGATACCAGGTGACTCAAAAGACAAGAAAACTGAGGCACAGTCTCATAAATGGGGAGATCCAGAGGACACAGTGTTAAACTTTAAACAACACTGGAAAATAAACAATGACAAATAGAGATTGAAACTGTCCCATCTCTTGATTACAGTGCAGCCATCACAAACTCTGCTCTGGTTCAATGTGAGCTGAACAGAAGCTGCTGTGGGGGCTCTGACTCACCCTCTGATCCTCTGTCATCCTGCACTCACTCCCTCAACAAGCAGCTGCCTTTTATCTGCACCCCCGGCTGTTTAACCCTCCTGCTCTGCTGGTGGCTCGCTAAGCCCAGCCGGGGAAAAGATCTCACACTGACCCCTGAGTCCTTTAATCGTCGTGTGGCTTGCCTTTTTTTCCTCTTTTGTCATCCTTTCTCCCTCCCTTTTGTTCAGTTCCTGTTCCTATCTATCTCTACCTCTGTGTCTATACCACTACCTTTCTGTCTTTACTCTCTCCTTCTAGATTATTGGCATCACCTTATTCATTGTGTTCAAATTGCAGCCATTGAGCACATAATTATCCGTATCAGTTCCCCTTCAAACAATAAAAGAATCAATGACCCTTTACCCAAAGGTACAACTAGCGACACAAGCACATCAGATTCATGCTTTGTATTTAAACTGTGTGGAATGGCATTGTCTCATGTTTTTATTTATTTATATTTATCTGGCAATGCAGTTGTTATAATTATGAAAATGAACAATATGATATTTGTTTCCCTATGTTACTACCCTTTTTTTTTTTTTTAAACCTCTCCACCCCATTTTTTTCTGTACTATCTCTAAATAAAGGTATAACAAGCCCACGAATAAACCTTAAAAAAGAGGAAACAAAACAAGGGCTGTCAACCTTGACATGTAACAAATGTGATTAATCCAGAAACACGTTATTTTTGTATGCAAATTATTGACTTTCATGATTCCAATGCAAAACAGCACAGTCTTACTCATCTTAATTATCCTTAAAAAAACAAAACAAATTAATAAATACAACAAAGCGTGATGCAGGCTCCTGCCCTCGTCTCACCTTGCAGCACAGCGACCGTGCGGGTCATTATGGACTGAAATAATTGATATAAAATGAAACTGTGTTTGATCATGAAGCCTGTACAGTCATGCTCCTCTGCAGTTCTGTGGATTAACAGTGACATATCAGAAATGCACTGCAGACTTGAGCATCTTTTACCTCAAAAACAAACAGATTTCTAATAGATTAATAACACGAAACACACCTGTATGTTTGTCATCCGAGTGAAACTAGAAAACTTGTATATAAACGCTGAGGTACAATTCATTTGTACAGCTGAACATTTCATTTCCAAGCACAGAATCTCAGGTCCGTCTCCGTGAGCATCAGCACAACATCAGCCCTTGTGTCACACACATGCGCATAATTAATGGCACCCCACACACAAAAATCACATGCATGTTTTCTCTGCAGCATTAACTGTTGTCCTTTCTTCAACAAGAACGAGAACAAAGGCGAGGTCAGTTCCTCTAATTCATGTAATGTTCTTTCTCTTCAGGGTGCTGCTGGCCT
Organism: Labrus bergylta; assembly: GCF_963930695.1. NCBI lineage: Eukaryota > Metazoa > Chordata > Actinopteri > Labriformes > Labridae > Labrus > Labrus bergylta. Next base: position 9,127,479 of record NC_089207.1, read on the forward strand.
ACATAACACACACAACAGCCACAGTCACAGGGTTCTTTTTTTTTTTTGCTTGCAGGGTGACCAGCAGCATCAAAACATCCGCCTGAATAAAAAAAAAAAAAAAAAAAAAGCCTTTCATAATACCTGAGTCAGCAAAAAAATTGGGCCTAATTTCTGAAGCCACAGGACATCATGAGGACAAACAGACTTTCAGGAAAAAGAACAGCAGATTAAATCTGTTACCGAGCCACTGCCAGTCGCACAAATTAAGGACTTCAATCTTCAAATACTGGAAAGCGGAAGCATTCTACTTTGTTCATTTACTCAGTAACATCCACAGAAGCCAGTGCATGCCATTAGAAATGCTAACTGCAAGATTCGGCGGTATAGCTTAGAAACAACTGAAGTTTAAGCTACATGACAGCATTTTTAACTCTGGAAAGCACTTTCAGTTTGGGTCGTCGGGGGTGACGCTGATCCCAGCTGCCATTGGGCGAAAGGCTGGGGTACACCTTGGACTGGTTGCTAGTCAATCACAGGGCTGACATGTACATGGGCAAACGAACAGTCAGTCCCATCCACACCTAGGGACAATTTAGTCACCAATTAACCTAACAAGCAGGTCTTTGGAGGAGGCTGGAGTTTCCAGAGATAACCATTGCATGCACAGGGAGAACATGCAAACCCTACACTGTCTGGCGTGGGACTCGAACCAGGAACCTGACTACTGCACCACTGCACCACCATGAAGACCTGATTGGAGAATCCCCAATTGTCTTAATAGTTATTTTAATCATCAGTATGGGTGTATATGCCAATTGTGAAAATCCTAACATATCGACAAATAAGTCTTTTTGAAGTCCAGGTTGTAAAAACTGTAAAATGTAAAAATACTAAAAAGCGCTTCTTACACTGCAGGTCACACATTCACACACATTCACAGACTGATGGCAAAGCATATGCAAGGTACTGCAGCTACAAGCTCCAAACCCAGAGCAACTCTCTGTATACCTCTCTCCCTCCCCCTGTTATCCCTCTGACTCTGAGGCTGCAGCAGTGGGAGCTGTCACTTCTCTTCCTGTTGTTACTTGGCCTCTCAGCAGAGCCCCAATTACCACAAAGCCACTGCCCGCTCCCCGACGGGCCCGGTCACACCTGGTTAGCTACCCATTAACCACACACTCATGACCACAGACAGGGTTCAGCCAAGCTAAGCGGATGTTGCTAATGTGCCTCCTACTCCCCAGTGAGTCACAGAAGAAAAAAAAAAATACAAAAGGATACTCCACAGTAACAAGCCATCAATATACCTTCTTTCAGATTTCAGTTGATTTATCTCCTCTTGTCAAGAAATACTGACAGCTGCTGTTATGAATAGATCTGCTCTGAACCAACATGACCTTCTTGGTTAGTATTTTATAACTGCAAACCACACCACACAACATATTCTATATATGCTATATTCTCTAAACATAACTGTGTGCACGCTCATGTGGTTTCCTTTGTCACATGTTCCCAGATTGTCCATATTTTCCACACTTTCCTGCTTTCAAAAATAGACATCTTCATATTTTTTTTTCTTTTACTGAACTCTTAAACTTAGGCAACATAGGGAAGATGGTTACTGATCACATAATAGGAATGAAAAGACCTTTTGTGTACAAGCGCTCCAGGTACGTGACCTGGTGCTCTAACCCCTGAGGACTCAAAGGGACACATCAAAGATATAAAAGGCTTCAATAGCAGCTGTTATATGTCGAGGTTTGGGCTCTCATCTGACTGTGACAGCTACAGGCCATGAAACTCTCTCTCTGCACAGCCTGACACACACACACACACACACTCAAGGCCACACACAGTTTTAATAAATCTTGTTTCAATTCTGTTATATCTCATATCTCTCAGTGTTATACTGCTCCACAAGGGGGTGCCAAACCTGAAAACACCTGAAAGTGGGATTTCAGAGTAAAAATGCCTACATTCTAAAAGCAAATTATCTTTTTTAAGTCAAGCAAAAGGAGTTAAACTACAAGTACTCCATCCTCAATGCAAGAGACGATCTGCTGCCACACCAAAGACAGTTAATGCAGCGACTGGGAAGAGGTCAAAGTGATCAATAAGTAGTCAGCAGATCACCAGAGACAGGTCAAAGAGCAATTTACATCCTGCCTTAAGTTTAACCACGCAATCACAAGATGGTAATTCCTTATGCACTGAGAATTCGCGATAAATGCAGGTCAGGAGGTGCACATGAACACCACTTAATCCTCAATGACGCCGAACAGTCCTACAGTGACCGTCCTCAGAACTAGGTGGAACGACAGGGATCGTGAAGACCATCTTCACCGATCTGAGTGACTACAGGAATTAAAGAGGTTTTGAATGAAGCAAAGCCGCATTGATTTTTTTGCTATTTTTCTTTTTTGGTTAAATGGCAAAACAGTAAATACCGGAGGCTTTGTTCAAACATATGAAATGTCAATGAGAACACAACCTATAAATGGTAGGAGAGTGTGAGTGTTGTGACATTCTCACTAGATGGGAAAATTACAGATTCGAAAACATCCTGAATGTTTGCATGCCCGTAACACCCCTTATTGTATCTTAAAACATTTCTCTGAGAACAGCATTAATTACTCTAATTGGAGCTAAGCCTTGAAAAATTCCAGATAAGTGGGGCTGCTAGAAATTATCTACAGCGGCATGTTTTGTGTATCAAGTTTTTAGTTTTTTTGTGGACTCACAAATAACAACCTCATGTTTTGTCCGTCATCAGCATGATTTTTTAGAGCAAGAGATGAAACATCTGTGCAGTGCTTTGGTCAAAATATAACATGAATAAAGCACCAGAGGAGGTTTGTGACCCTGTATTAACCAGCTCTTTAAGAACGCTCCGTTTTGGTGTGTGTGTCTCTTTAAATGCAATGAGCCCCCCCTGAGTTTTCCCAGTAGACACCAATTCTCTGTAGCAGTGATTTGTAACAGAAGTCTACAGAAGGATGACAAACCAAAGGAAATCACAGCATACTTTAACATTTCATGATATTATAGCACCTGTAAGAAGACTTTGTATCTCTAACCTGGATGAGTCAATATTAAAAAACTGCCAAAATATTCACTCAACAAAAAAACACTAAAAACTAATGATCACTGGTTCCTCCTACTGTATAAGAAGTTATGGCAACATTCTTTATAAAGAAAAACACAGCAAAAAAAGTTTGCTTTTAACTGTTCTCAGTGAAAATGAGACTCTATCATAATATCATTTCATTTTTTAAGACCGTCCGAAATGTCTTTGTTCTGACTTTTCTGAGTCAAATTCAGAAGCACATAAAAAGGTAAAGTTCAGCAGCTCAAAATGCTCAAAATGATTAATGGAGCTGAAAAAAGTATTTATAGCAGCTTCAATCTGTTTCCCTCTCATTGTTCCACCTGCTCTGTCTACTGGATGTTGTGGTGGAAAGAGTGGGGGAGGGTCGGGGGAGGGTCGGGGGAGGGTGGGGACGGACGCTGGTGTTACCTGACGTTGTCGTGCTTCTGAATGTAGATCTTGTGAAACATCATGTCTTCCTGCTTTGCATTTATGTCAGCTTTCATCTCCATGGCGACATGACGGGGAAGCACTGAGAGCAGGAGACGCTCCTGCAGAAATGGGATGGGAAAAGAAGTTTCATGGACGAGTATGAGTACATTAAGAGGTGGAGTCTATGGCTGTCTGACAGGAGACTTACAAGCTAAAGTCATTTATGACTAAAGGGATATATAGTGATTAAATGATGATGCTTCTGGCTATTACCTCATACAAGTCTCACAATCAATCTGACATCTTAACAGATCGACTGCAGTAAATATGCAGAGAGAGTCACAGAGCCAGAGACTCAGGGATCAAATTAGAGGAGGAAGATCTTTTTCAATTTTGAACCTTCAGCTTCAAGTTGATTAAATAAAGTCAAACTTTAAGTGAAAGGTCAAGATATGAGAGAAAGAAATAAACAAAGGAGGACGGTTACCTTTTTAACTTCCCATAAAAATATAAAGCAAGTCTAAAGTAAAGTTAAACTTTCATTTGTGAAAGAATTAAATAATAGCAGAGGAGGATGTTTTTTTTAAAGATTGTGCTTTTATTTTGAAGTTCAACTTGGTTTTCAGCGTTCACCAGTAATCTCAAATTTGGATTCATTCTCAACATTTCTCCTTCAATCAAAATAATCCAAAACAAGAAATCTTCTTCCAAAGCTGAAACACTATATTTGCTTTTTTTAAAGTTTGATTTTATGGGGCTCAGGTGGACTAGCGGTTAGGTTTTTTTTTTGTTTTTTTTTACAAAAAAGTCAGACTTGATGCTCCTCTTCATTTTCCCCTCATATTGTACAGATTAATTTATATTTATCTCTTTATTGCAGGTTTGATTAATTGTAATTTTCTGTTAAAAAGTGATGGTTAAACCTGCATTGCAAAGCACCTGCATCAGTATTTTCTCTTCTGTAAAAAAAACAAACATTTGTTCAGATGAAATCAGATCATCTGTGCTGCTAAGCTCTAAAAAAAAAAAAAATTATACTCACTTGGATCCCTGGCTGCACAACCACTTATATTTTTGTATATCTTAACTCTAGAATTTGGGTCTAATAGTCTGTTAAGCATTTCACCACTTCCTTCATAGTTCCTACATGACAAGAGTTATCAATGTAAACCTTTTTCAGAACTATCTTTCGACATTCAGGAGGCGAGTGTTGCATTTAAAAAGTGTGATGTGATGTGATTTAATCACTAATGTAACTGTTGCTTTAAGGACTGCAGTGCTCTCCCTCTGTTCACCATAAAACGCATGTTGGCTCTCACCTGCTGCTGGTTCTCCCTCTGGGAGTGGAGGCGAGCCTGAATGCATTCCCTGGTCTCCTGGAAGGCCTGCCTCTGGGAGCCCTCAGCGGGATAATGGGTGCACACTCCCACGATGTTTGTACAAGAGAAGATCAGCACGTTGGACACTATCTGTGGGGGAAAACCGAGAGCAGAATATGTAAAGACAGGGAGTCCATGAGCATCAGAGGGTTAGATTGTCCGTAGGTTGTATAGAAAAGTAGACACAGACTCTCGGTTTTCAAAAGTGAAGCAAATGTGAGAGTCTTAAACCGTCACACTTGTTAATGACCAGCAGGGGGCGATTCCATCGTTTACAATAAAAGGACTGATTGCATGAGACGATAACTAATAATATCTCGACTTTACAGCTAATTTATTACTTTAGTAAACATTTACCTAAAGAGTGAATGGACTCAATTGCTCACTTCCATACTACTTTAAAACAGCAGGATGTTTATTTTATAAATTATGGTCCCATTTTGAGTAAAATTTACCATTTTTAAGCAAATACTAAAAGAAAGATCTTCCCGCTGACAAGTCGCGACTTCTTCACCAGGATAGAGAAATAACAAAGTCGTGACAATATGGGTCTAAAAAACATGATGACGACAGCCATTCTCAAGCATCTAAAACAGAAGTCTTTACAGCAACAATATGTCACTTTTACACCTTGAATAGTTCCAGAGTCGATCGAGTAGTACAATAACTCTCAACAGGGAGAATGTCGTCCATCTCGTTTCCACAGTGTGCCCAGGTCGCCTGCCCACAGCGCTTTGTAACTTGAGCAGTGGGCCGCGGTTCTCTCTCTCAAGAAGTGCGTATACGGCTTAATCGCACTAGTTCACACACCAGTCTTCAACTACAACGAAGCCAGTGAGCACTTCTGGATACCGTTTGACACAATGGCCGAGGCTAAGAGATGGAAGAGGACGTTGACGAATGAAGCTAAGAAGAGTAAAAGGGAGAGTAACCGAGCAAGAAGCTGGACTACAGTAAATATTGGACAGGCTTTTACACATTGGAGAGAGGCTAGCTTCACGTTACACTAGGCTGCAGGTCTGACGCCAAGCTGGATATATCAATACACTAAATGTGTTTTTTAAGACAGTGCCGGTGCACTCAGAGACCTTCGCTGGGCGCCAAAGTGCAGCATACCAAATTCCTCCATAATGTTGATTTATCGTGTTGTCTGTGTGAACATCATGTATGTCATGTTGTATAAGTCCACTTCCCTTGCACAGGCTTTAACATTGCAGTTTAGACTGCAGTTGTTTTTTGCAAAGGAGTGCAAGAAACTCTGAAACAAAGGTTTAGCTGTGACAGTACAGTGGTTAGTCGAAAAGAAAGGTTTACAGAAAATATAAACCTGCTTAATGCGTCTATGTACATTTAAATTAATACACTTTTTTTAAGCTTTTTCAGTGCTGTGAAATAAATCTGCTGCCCTCCTGCAAAAATGCTGAAAAGGACCTCACTGAAAAAGCACTTTCATAGTCGTCCGACCACCAAGAATCGCTGTACACTACATGTCATCCTCACCCTTTTACAAACACAGCAGCGACTCATGAGTGCTTATACATGTGTTTCATTCTTAGAAGTTATTGCAATATGGGCTTCAACAGAGAGGGGTGAGGTTGGACATCATGAGTGGGAGAATCTTTGTTTGTGTACACTGGCATGCGTGTGCCCCACTTAAACTTCAATTTCTAATTTACAGCAAATCACAACCTCCAGCTTTCATGGCTCTGGTCCAAGTTTCCACCTATCAAACAGCTTGCATGCTGTCATGAGTCCAAGGCACCGGAGCTAAAGAGACATTGTTTCCATTCAGTGCCAGGCATACAGTGGGTCCTGGGACTGGCAGCAAGCAGCTCATTCTTTTTGTAGAGCCATTTAATGGGCTGAATCAGCCAGCTGAATCTCATTCACACCACGGGCCTTTTCTGTTGCCGGAACAGACTGAACAAACACAGCGCGTCTTTATCGAGTCAAAAAAAAAAAAAACCCTCAGCAGGTCTCCACGTAGAAAACCGAGCACGCTCAGAGGGAGGAGCGGCTGCCGGAACATGGGCTGGACTTGATGCATGACCGAGGAAAACAAAGAAGAGAGGTGCGAGACAAAAAAAAGGAAGTGGATTAAGAAAAGGTTACACACTCTTTCTGCTATTTGGACATCTTATCTAACTGTTTAAGTAACCCGAGCTGAACCACAGAAGACTAATGCCTTTTAAGATAAACACAGCCAGGGCCTATTTCCCATGATCCTCTTTATTTTGGCTGGACTAATATTTACTTAGACAGCACTATTCTTACCTGAAAGCATTTCAGTAAATTATACTTCTTCAAGTAGGGGACCATTTGTTGTGAGGAGCATAAACGGCTCTTTTCTTTGAAGGAGCTCTCAAAGAATCCGAGCAACATCAATTCAACAAATGAGCTGCGTTAAACAGAATTCACTAACATCTGTCAGCACACTCAGAATTGATTCAGGGTCGATGGTTGTGTTCGTGCAGATTTATAGACTGTTTCTACACTGTAAAAAATATCTTATGTGTTTTAATTTATTCCAGACTGCCTTAAAGTTTGAAGTTAACTGAATTTGAGATGGAAAGTTGATAAAAATGTGTATTCATTCTTAACAAAAAAAAAGCTAAATTGTCAAACTAATTTGTTTTTTGTAATCTTTGACTTTAACTAACTTATACTTCAAATTGAGTTGTCTTGTCAACACACTCTCTCCTTTTCATTCATGGATTACCTGGGATGTTAATCAGAGGCCTCCTAGCTGTTACAACAACTCTATCGAGCCCCTTAGTACAAAGTCAACTTAAGGGAAGAATGTGTGACTTTTGGATCCAGTTGAGGTCGCTCAGCATGAAACCAAAAAAAAAACAAACTGCTGTTTGGTGACACCTCCACCATACTGAAGCCTCCGCTCTCCTCAAAGGACACACCTCCAACCACCCTCAACTCGCATTCACACAAAGGAGTTATCAAATGGAAAGCAGCATTAACCACAAGCGGCGGACAATTTGTCCTTGGCTCAAGCTTCAATTGCCTCTGGTCTGCATTGTTGTGTTAGCAGGCTAATGTTAGCAGACTCAAATTAGCTTGTGGCGTACAGATTTTTGTCTAGTTCTCGGCTAAGCAGCTTTAAACGCAAGGTCGTCCTGTCCATGTGAACACGGCCCGACAAACAGCCAGTGGAACTCCAGCTTTTCACTCATTGTAGACAGTCATGACTCATGACATTTACAGAGATACTTGATTTCTGCTTTATTTATGTGTAATATTATATCTAATATTAAAATTAAAAAAACATCTAAAATCAGAAATGAACTTTCTTTGGTAATCTGGGCTTGTTGCTGGAATCTGCTTTTTTTAAAATAAAGTTTGCCCGGTTACAGAAAGCAGATCTTCCAAACTCTGAATGACTTTCTGGGAGCGTGTACGATGGCTATAAATTAAAGAAAGCACAGTTCAGAGATTAGAGGGATTTTTTTTATTGCATTCTAAATAAATAAAGTGCTGATCTCTCATTGATAGAGAAGGCAGAACAGAAGGAAAAGAAGACAATGATGTGTCCCACAGGTGAAGAACTACAGAGAAATTGGTTTGCTTTATTGTCTATGAGGGGCCAGTTAGCTTAGCAAATGTTTTGGAGGCATATGATCAGCAGGGAGGGATGGGATGTTTTATTTCCTCAGGGGCAGGATTGGTAGGTTTGGAGGTACAAACATCTGGGGGCATCTTTCTGCCTGCAAGAGTGTAAAGGTCTGCGTGTTCTCCATAAAAAATAATGTTGTGCTCGTGCTTCACATCAGCTGGAAACTGTCCAAACGTGACATTTAAAAAACAGAGTTCCTGCTTCCTACAGTGACATTAGCCCAGTGCAGCTGCACATGAAGCTCCAACCGCAGCAGCAGCCGCCGCGTAGCATCCCACCCCCACGCTGCCATGGAAACGGCAAGCATCAGATAAAGTCTTTCAACAAGTCAATACAAATATTCCTCGGCAGCAGGCTTATTCTATTAATACTGCCGGAGCTCACCACGGCCTTATTTGGAAACCTTTGGGCTTTTCCTCACAGCAACAGGAAAGTGAAACACAGAGCTCATCCCCAGAGTATAAGAAGACAGAAATCTATTAGCAAATACCTGCAGAGAAGACGTCTCCACTGATTCAAGCCTTCAGAGTTTAACATGTCACTTAATAAGGGAAATGGTTTTCAGTAAGTCCTCCATGATTCATGCATATTGTTCTGCTCTCATTGCTCTCAAGATGAATCATTCTCTATTCAAAACCGGCAGAGCTTCAGACCAATAAGAGCTTTCAAGTATGTCATTTTCATTTAAATAGTTTAAACCTAAAAGTTGACAAATGGGGGCGCCAGTAGCTTAGTGGTTAGTGTTCCCCATGTACTGAGGCTAAAGTCCTCCAAGCAGGCAGCCCAGGTTCAAATCCGAAATGTGGCTACATTCCTGCATGTCATTACCCACATGCTCTCTTTCCCCCTGATTCCTGACTCCTGACGCGATCCACTCTTCTGAGAAAAAAGCCCCAACACAAGCAGGGTAGGATGCAGAAAATGCTTAATTCCCAAAGAGGAGAGAGAATTTTATGTAACACTTCAAGCTAATAGAAAATCTGTTTGCCTGGCATAACTCCCACAGGCATTTTACTCCTCTGTGTTTCCTTGTTTCTGTTATCGTGTGATTAATGGGCGAAACTGAAGCAACACACACCCCCCGAATAAACATCAGCCGGCGGACGGTTCACAACATCATGAACAAATCTGTCACATTATCTGTGTTCGTCACACACGGGCCAGCGGGCTCATTGTCAAAGAAAGCTGAAAAGCAAATGAGCTAATAACAAAAGCTTGTTTCTGATTATCATGAATTATTTTCCACTTTTTTGTATTTAGAAGTTTAAGTCTTCTTCTTGAGCCATAGTCAGACTTATGTTAGGTTGTTTTCAAATTGAGATGTTTAATTAATGTCACAGAGCAACATCTACGCAAGAAGCTATTAATGTCAAAGAAGTCTGCTTCTTGATAAATCTTGATAACAAGTAACCACTGAGGGTTTCATGCCAGCTCCCTCGGGTGCTTGTGTGTTTTTATGTGTGCAAAAATAATTCATGTCTTATTAATAAATGCCAGCAGAGGAAATCAAAACATGAGAGCAAGAAGAAGTCCAAGGAGTCAATATTTCACAAGTTGCAAGCGCCAGTGATGGAAAACTATTCTTACCTGAAAGCATTTCAGTAAGTTATACTTCTTCAAGTAGGGGACCATTTGTTGTGAGGAGCATAAACGGCTCTTTTCTTTGAAGGAGCTCTCAAAGAATCCGAGCAACATCAATTCAACAAATGAGCTGCGTTAAACAGAATTCACTAACATCTGTCAGCACACTCAGAATTGATTTAGGGTCGATGATTGTGTTCGTGCAGATTTATACACTGTAAAAAAAATGTGTATGTGTTTTAAGTTTTTTTTTTTTAAATTGATTCCGGACTGCTTTAAAAGTTCCCTCGGGTGCTTGTGTGCTTTTATGTGTGCAAAAATAATTAATATTTTATTAACAAATGCCTGCAGAGGAAATCAAAACATGAGAGCAAGAAGAAGTCCAAGGAGTCAATATTTCACAAGTTGCAAGCGCCAGTGATGGAAAATGAAGCCAATGTGGAAGAAGTGCAAAAAACTGCAGTTCCTCAAGTGTCCACTGGAGGCTGGCTCTAAATGCGCTGAATCTCCATTAGGTCCCATATTAAAGTTCCTACTTTTTATAGCAGAATTAAACATGTTTATGGTGTGGTTCAAAAGAACAACATTGGGCATGAATAGCTAATTTTTATAACAAAACACTGCCAAGGGGTGACTCATCCGTTTCGATTTTACGAAGCCTAAGAATTGTTTTTTATTAAATTCGTGTGGCCGAGTTGACTGACAGGAGGCTTAAAGCCTGCCTCAGCTCCACCTCTTTGCCTGTTTCTAGAATGACCTAAGCAAAGGCTGAGTATTGCCAGTGTGGCGTCGGCAGTCATCAGGCTTCTAACCCCTTTTCAGAAACCAAGGGTTGACATTACTGTGATTAAATCCTTGTTCTGTACAGTGTATGGTATTTACTCTTCAGTGTGTGAATCTGTTTTTATTAAGTTGTGTTTTTTAGATTATTCTATCAAAAACTGACCATTAGAGTCAGAAGACCCAGAGTTGAGATATGAATACATCGCTTTTGAAAAATCTACTGAAATATTTTCTCTTAGAACAAGTGCTTGGTTTAATTTTTTTTTTGTGGACTTGGTTTGTTGAATTTCCTGCCATAAAGCGACAGAGGACAGGTGCAAGGCTTCCTCTAACATTTTAACACAAATGTTGAGGAAATGAGTTAAACCTCTTTTGCAGTTCAAAGAGATCGCTTTTGGAATTGCGATACGTTATCAACTGATATCACAAGACAACAAATCACTAGAGGAAGTGCCTCCGGGGGAAACCATCAACTTTATTTTCAGCCAAAGCCAGCGACAGAAATAAGCAGGCCTCTGTGTGCTCTGCCCTTTGGTAAGTCCCATTTTTTACTTTTTTCTTCTAATTAGATTGTTAAATTGATTACAAGTGTACAGCCCCTTCGTTAGCACACTGGGGCTCATTGTGTGTTTAAGGACAAATGCAGGTCATGTGCTTCATGCTGATTACTGTGAGCAGCCCAGAGCCAGCCTCACTCTGCAGAGCAGTGTGTACAAGAGGCTGAAAGTCTCTCACATGAGGGCCTGCAGTTATTTGTTGATGGATTTTACCTTGAAAGCTGTCAGCTGCTGTATAATGCAGGAACAAACATGAGGAATGCATGCATGAACCAAGGACAACTTTTCTACTGTATTTAATATATTCTATATCACCATGGCAATCCTATGAAACCTCTGTTATTAGACTACTGTGTTATTTCTGCCCCCGTGAAGCCAAAGTGCACTCTATACTGTAGTATATAAAATTTAACTTACATAAGGAAAAGTTTTCAGTTTTAATTAATGAATTATCATGTGGAGTCTATACTGCAGTACTAACATGTACTGAAGCATTGATTTTACCAGAGGAATGTAAATATAGAAAGTATAACGTCTGAACGTATTCATTCATCTTTTAGCCATCAAACAGTGAACTACAGCCCATGCAAAGACGTACAATGGTGTTGCTTCTATACAATGCACACCTTAAGCCAGACCCATATGGGATTTTTGGGGCCGATAGGAATAATGGGGAGAAAAAAAATAGATACGATATGTCGGCCGATTTCTTTCTAAGGTTTATGTCTGATCTGTAGATATAGATATATACATTTAAAGCGTTGATCCCTCTTAAATGCAGTTATTAAACACTTGTGGAAAAGATATACAGTACATAATAAGGAAGGTCGCTCAACCGGAAAGTAAGTGCACATGAGGCTATAGCCTCCATACATGGGGCACACGCACTAACCGCTGCGCCATCAGCGCCCCAAATGAAATGCTATTTGACTGGTGTCTATCTAGTAATATCAGCGCATATAAGCTGACAGCCTGCCCCTGAAATCCTCCAGAGTTGCTCACAGTGTGAAGTTTTCCCTGTCGAACGGGAGGGGGGTTTAAGGAGGCAAGATATGACACAAAAAAGATGCTGCAGAAAGCTAAAATTGCAGACCAATTACAGGTAGCCTTTTACATCAACGTCACCTGCAATTCAAAATATAAACAGTATCAAGACACATGCGGAAAATTACTTTTTACTAAAGGGTTGGTAGAAAAAAGTAAATTTTGGTTGTGGCATTCACACATGCAGCTCATCCCAAAGAATGTTGGGAGAATTTCAGGAGTTTTTTTTTTTTTCCTGTGTGAAAACACCATTAGTTTATTCTGCCTCCTAATTGTAGGCACAAACATTGGTACACACCCAAACTGCATGTGGTCTAATAAACACTGCTGACATGACAAGAAATTGCAGAACCAACAAGATTAATTGTTCAGGAAAAATTCTGGAAAAGAAGCATTTGCCTTGTAGAGGACATTTCTGGAGTTGTACTTCAAAACCAGGGACATCGTACTGTATGCTTTCAAGCAGCCCTGATGCCTCAGAGGAGCTGAACTCCTGGGAGCTAAAAGGTCAATTGATGAGTCATGCCTTTGAAGAAGAAAGACAAGCCCCATCGACAAACAAAAGAAGAGGAATGTTTAATTTTTCATCTCGTGCTTCAAAAGAGAAGAGACAGTGAGGGGGACACTGACTAACCAGCGATCCTTCCAAATATAGACCTGTGCATTTTCACTGCAGCAACACATGACACATTGCTGCTTCCCACTCTTTCATGTCAACACCTAGCACTCAAATCCATTTCCCTCCAATGCTTTGAAAACTACAACTGGGCAACAACAAAAAAATCCACTTTTTAATAGCCGGGTAGACACACAAGAGGAAGAACTGACAACTCGTAGGAGCACTCTCTGCAGGCACGGATTTATTCAAAGCCGTGCGGTGAAATGATTCTTTCAGCTTATTTGAGGCCTCAGAATCCGCTCAGCTTTATGAAATGGTTTAAAACAATGCTACAAATATCCTATAACAGTCTCACTATGTTACCTGAGAATCCCAGAGCCTATAGAGAGAAAAGGAGTGGACTGAGAAGGCGTCCCATAGTCTGCTAGAATCATGAAACACTATGAGAAACACAAATGTGTCTCCGGGGACGTCCTGTCCTGCAGTAGGACTCCTCATTCACTCCCTTGGCTGTTGCCACCTCAATTGTATTTTAGACAAATACATTTCTACATTTTCAGTGGCACAGGTTTTGCTGCTAAAGCGGCAGAAAAAAAGACAACGTAATAAACACTGTTTCTTCCAAATATATACGCCTGCAATAAAAATACAACAGTATAGGAACCAGCACAATAACAACAAGCATATAATAAAGGTTGGCTGGTATGATTGGACTAGCAGGGCTAAGCCTTTCCTATTTTATACACTGAAGATGAGAAAACTATTCTTCAGATCGTTTTGGTTGAACCTTGAGAAACAAAGGAACTTAATATTTCAAAGAAAAACACACAATATCTCTAAATGGGCTGGTTTTTTACAGCCCAAGCCACGTAGCATCCTCTTCAACTCATTTATATAGTGTAAATGATTGACAGGTGTAACAGCACACGCCCTAGATGTGTCTCAAGGTGTCAGCTTCTGATAGCATGAAGCCAAACAAGCTAAGACGGCGTGGAGAAATCACATCAGAGTCAGATGGACACTAAGTTGGCTGCACATTGAGAAATTGTGTTTTTGTCCAGTTTGGATGCCTACTTGTCCTACTCCCATGGAGAAAGCAATACTAGTGTCTGCGTGCCAGTTGGCTGTCCATTATCTCGGCAATATCTTCTCCAAACTAATCGAAAAAATGAGAGTGAACATTTCCCATCGCAACAGAACAAGGAGAACAAACTATTAAACACATAATTATACAAATATGATAAAATTGATCACAAAGCTTTAAATGCAGAAGTCCTACAAAGAGGATATGCTGAACATGTATAAAGCATTCTTGCTAACACTTGTGGTAAATAATCTGTATGTCTGACAAAATCAAGGGATGCTTAAGTGCTAAAAGGTCACTGGTACTCAAACACATTCTGACATTAGTTGAGTTAATCACGGCTGTCTCAGGAGTAGTAGCCGCTGAATGAACCAATAATTCCTGTTTAGGGAAAATAAACTGTGTGTGTGTGTGTGTGTGTGTGTGTGTGTGTGTGTGTGTGTGTGTGTGTGTGTGTTGGAGTGAAATAATGAGTGTGTGTATTTCAGAGAGAGGGAGCTTAGTAAAGAGAAAGTACCTTGCCTCCAACATACCACGCATACCTCCTCTGACCCAGCAGGGGATAAACATCCTCCGTCCCAGGAGTAGATGTGTAGCTCTACCATGTTCTGTGTGTTTACTTCACACCATTGAGATAAACAAAGCTAAATTGTGAAGAGGACCAAGGATTACTGTGTGGAGAAAATACTAAATCACATATCAAGAATTGGACACTCTTAAACCTGATTTAGATCATTTTTAGAGTGTTGGAAAGTCATCTCTACAAGTGGAAGTGGTTTAAGTGAGAATTTGTTGTATTCAGAGATTTTACTAAATGTAGGTCTATAAAAAATAAAGAGCTAAAAAAAAATACTGAGACCATTCAAAGAGCAAAAAGACATTATAAACAACAATTTAAGTGCAACTACAATGAAAGTGAATGGAATGCTATACAATAAACAAATTGTGATCTATCCATAAATATTGTATTAAAATGGGGTCAATGAAAGAAAAAACTATTATTCCTTCTGTCAAATGCAAGGATCTTTCTACACTGAATTTGTGGTTGAACTAACGATACTATTGTGCTAGTGGCTTTTATTTTGCAGACTGTTGTTCAATATTTGTCTAAGATTTGGTTGCTTTATTACTTGGGCCGCCCACTTGGAGGAATATAACCTCTGTACTTGGGGCGTGACATGACCACTAGGCCAACACTGCCCCCAGAATTATTTTTAGAACTACAGTAAAATCAGTTCATGAGTTCAGGAACAACCTAACTAAAGAAGGGTAAAATCAGGAAATTGTTGCATCAATGACCCTAAACAATTTGAGTCAAAAAGAAGTGGCAGAAGAAGAAGAAACAGCTAAAAAAAAAAAAATGCCTCAATGAGAATATTATGTTACTCAATTCAAATGTAAGTTTCCCCTAAGCATGAAATAAAAAGTATATTTAAAAAAATCTTGCTCTTTAATTGCTCCCTACTGACAGTAGGAGGCTTGACCTAATGGATAAGTCCATGTGTTAGACGCTCCATGCTCCTCTGCCCGGCCTCCACTTGCTCCACAGTTTTACCCACGCCGCCCTGGTGATGTTCTGTGTCTGCCCATCTGTTGTGTTTGGGTGTCTGAGAGCCGTCCGGCAGCCATCGGCCATGACGGTTCCGTCTGAGTGATCAAACACGCCCACGCTGTGATCTCAACAACACAGAGTCAAAACAGAGCGGAGGCCCTCCGAGGCTGTTTGAGTGCATCTCAGTTACAACTGGCCCGCTCAGTGACAGTTTACACTGTAACACCTTTCAAAATATGCCAACCGCACCGCCGAGCCTGCCAGAGCCCTTCACACTGTTGTTATGTATAGTGTCAACATTCCCTTACATCATATCCCTCCATATCTGCAGCACCATATCTCAGAGCGGTCCAGGGGAAGTGTCTGGTACAAAAGTTCATCTTCAAAGTGACCCTTTGGTGCTTTTAATGTCTGATTATTGGTTTTATTATCTGTCTAACTGGGACTCTTTAGTAGATAGATGTGAAATTAAATACAGCTCAACATCATCTACAGCTATCCTTAAAGAGGCCTCTCTGGTCTCATTCATTACACTGATGAAATTATATTTTTGGGGTTGTTTGTAAGCAGGACAATGTAAAAAGCTACTGATCTGTTTTTTTTTGTGAAACTTGCTGCACAGTCTGAGTCAGAGTGAGGCCTTCTTTATTAGGTCCATCACTGACTCCTAAAACTTTAAGTAGCTGTAACCTTCGCTTATCATGCATGTAATTCCATGAGCACGCTCCGTCTTTGGTGAAAGAGATTTGAATGTTTTTGCATCGTCCTCTTGGTCTGAGTTAAAGGGTCACTTTACACTTGACATTTGAAACCAAGATTAAGGATCATTTGACCAGTGTTTGCATGTTTTACTGCTGAGCGCTGCTAATTTAATCGCCTGATGTAAATTTTTATGTTTTTGATCTGTTGTGTGAAACCTTCTACGCTGCTGTCTTGGCCAGGACTCCCTTGTAAAAGCGTTTTGTATCAATGTGAATACTCCTGGTTAAAGAAGCAATATGTATGAAATCTACTGAATTAAATGATAAAATGACCTTACTATAACATGTTTTACTTAATGTCTGATGATAAAGTGCTGGCTTCTCTGACAACAATGCAGCAGCCAGTATATCTTCCTTCTTAGTTTAGATTTCCTGTCCAGAATGGTCTGTTTTTGTTCTGACCAGAGAAGGTAGGCGGTCTTAAGGCACCCACACAGGGGCTGTTTTGGAAGCCCCTCGGTTTGCCAGGCAAACGGCAAACCAACAGGTGTTGCAGCGATGGAAGCGGGCAAGAGAACTGGTTCAGATAGAAGTGATTGTACCCGACCTAAAAAGCCTCTGCATGTTTCTAATAAGCTCCACGAGCAGAAACGTGCTCAAACTAGGATCAATATTGGAGATGCTTTTGAAAAATGGAGAGAGGTTAGAACACAGAAAGGTTTACAGACCGATGCAGAGCTGGATAAACACTGAAGCTTCAGTGTCCGCGACATGGCAAGCTGTGTGCCCATCAACTCAAGGTAGGAGGGGGCGGCGGGGGGGGAACAGCCATCTCCAATTTTCCACTACGTGTTAGCATCAACCAAACAAACTAAAATCAGTTAGGAATTGTGGCCACCCTGGAGAACAATGCAGCAGCCGCCGTGAGAATAAAAAATAATGGTGAGCTGGGAAAAAAAAATAAAGTCAGGAGAGTGTCTGAGCTTTTGAAACCACTAATACACAGCGTGTATCCAGAGTGTGT
Organism: Labrus bergylta; assembly: GCF_963930695.1. Classification (NCBI taxonomy): domain Eukaryota; kingdom Metazoa; phylum Chordata; class Actinopteri; order Labriformes; family Labridae; genus Labrus; species Labrus bergylta. Next base: position 9,144,933 of record NC_089207.1, read on the forward strand.
GCTCTGCCTCTGTGTGTGTGAGTCTTTGATCCAGCAGCTGTAAAAGCTTAATTTGGAGTATGCATGTCTGCCCTTCATTGCTCATGATGAATAAGACATGAAATATGAGATATCCTCAGAAGTGAAACAGTGGTCACAGTACAGTCACACTTCAATAATGTTTTAATTATGTTCCAATAAAATAACCAATGATGCATTCGACATACTCCTCATTGTATTTGGGTCGTCATTGTTGCACTCATTAAAGAATAAATACTACAGAGGGATGTAATCAACAAAAGTGTCAAGAAGCCTTGATGCTTATTGCTATCTAAACCCAGGGTGACTGCATACCAAGAACTGAAGAGCTTTTTAAAATCATGCTGTAAAGTAATAGCCTTTTAAGTGATGTGTCCCTTGAAGGTTACTGAAGCTGCTCACTGTGCAAACAAAGCCAAAGCCGTGGCTGGAAAAGTTATACCTCTCTGATATTCAGTGAGAGTAACCCAGAAAGTTCAGAGTTACACAGTAAAGTTGAATGAGTGAGTTAAACGCCAGTGCCATTTTCATCTCACGCATGTGCAGAACGTACGTGGTGGTTGGCCGTCAGCTGTAGTCTTTGCGGTGTGTTCAAGTGCAACTTTTTGGCCAAGACACCACTAGTTCTTTGCCGTCTGGGTGGTGTCTCAGGGCCTTAAAACAACACGTGTGCAGGAAAGTAATGACCTCCACCACGGGAACTCAAGTACTCATACCCATCCTTGGCCCTGATATATGTTTATGATAGCAGATGTATCTTTTACAAAGATTGAGCTATAGGTCCATTCAGACCCTAACAGCAAACAGCTAACAACAACAGCACTTCTGTTGCAATAAGAATGCCCCCCCCCCCCAGCCCCCCCCCAGCCCCCCCCCAGCCAGCTGAGCTATTGTTCTGTTGTGCTTTTTCTGACGGCCTGAGCTGAGAACGCCATCAGCGAGGCACGAGGCCAAGGTGAGGAGACGCACAATATCACACACAGCTCGGTGTTTTCATGGCAACAGCTTCAGCATCTTTCAGAGCAGGACATGGGCGCTGGGTGAGAAAGAGGAGGTGTCTGCTATTATTAGAAGCAATAATTGCTTAATTTGCTCTCGTAATAAATGTCTCGCACCATTCAGTGGTTTGATGCTGAGTGGATTAGTCTTGCGGCGTAAATTAGAGCAAGGGCATTATGCTTCATTGAAGGCCACCATTAGTGAGCCTGAATAGATTCGTTAGTGTTGAACTCTGCAAAAAAAGGACGAGGCTTCAAGTGGAAGTCCAAATGCAAGTTTCTCACTGGTGATTGCAGAAAGGAAAAAAAACACAAGAAAATTATCAAAATTACAATATTATTGATTTTGACTGTTGCCTGAAGTCTTTTTGATTATGACACAGTTATAACATTTATTGTATTACTACTATTACTATATTATTGTATGATTATGATTAGGTTACAAAGATGCTTAGACAGCAGAAAAGCTCCAGCTTCTGGATCATTCTTTTTTTTAGAGACAAATTAAACTGTAGTGACGGAGACTGTGTTTTATTGTCTTACATTTAGTCCACGTTAAGAGAGCAGCTATAGAGAGAAAAAAAAATCATTTGAGAATCAGAATTGTGTGTGCTGCATGAAGCACCACTTTTTTTTTTTTTTTTTTTTTTTTTTAACTTCTTCACATTATGTTTAAATCTCCTCGATAGGGCTCTGATACGACGGCTCTACTTCAGACTTCAGTTGTAGTATCTTCCGCTGAGGTCCACATTCAGCTTCTGCTTCTTTACGTAACATTGACTTTGGAATTCACTAAATATGATTAACCAGTGGAGACACAGATCAGGAACCTCTATGAAGTTCACCGCTCTAACTAATCCCTGACCTGTGGCTCGTGAACGGTCGTATCCCCCTCAGCTCACGATCGGCCAAGGTTCAAACTGCGTCCATATAAGGCCAGGTGGGGAGCCTCTCAGCCTTATCACAGCCCGTGTTACTCCACCACTCCGCCTCGCAGTCATAATACATGTGGGGCGCATCGCTGGAGAGGCATCTGAGAGGACTAAGGCTTTTTTTTTTCCCTTGACAGCCAGACACAGAATAATGATAACCTCAAAACTGAGAGAGGCCCGATATGAACCATCTGTAATTTCAGAGCCAGTTTTAGCTCAATCCAACCAGAACTTTCTAAATATAACATAACAAACAGACGTGCAGACACACTTCTCTCTCTCTCTCGTGGGAATAAATACACTCAGTGTACAGTTTGTTTCTCTAAAGGAAACCATTCCCTTTGTATAAATGTAGTTCGAGTCAAAGGACTTTAATGAGTGCACGCTGTGTAAATGTGTTACATAAGACGAATTCCCCACAGTAAGAATAAGAAATTCACACTAAAGGCCTGCATAGGAAATTACATGTAGTTGTTTTAAAATGATACAATCACATTTTTGTATCATCTAAAGTATTGTAAGATGCTTTGAATAAAAAGAGATCTTCAGAAATGTGGGATGTACGTTAATAGATTTTTTTTCCCTTGTTTACTGATTTCCAAGGAATCTTTTGCAGTTTTTTTAACGTGCATTTTTATATAGCAATAAAATAATATATTGTGCAGGCATAGCACACATGAGCTGTTGAAACAAGATTACTGCTTCTGGTTACAGATGCAGTCGTGATAAGTCTAATAAAAGATCTAAGAAGTTTGGGTTACTTTCAGGTTTGTGACTCAGAGTTTACATCTGTCTTATATTTTGAGTTTTTTATTAATTAAATTAAAGTTGTAAGGGTTTTGAATACGGCTTCTAAAAAGTGACACATTGTTTAAGTGGATCAACAAAAACAAAAAAAATCATATTTGGGGTTATGGGCTACACAGGATTTGAAAAATAAGACGTTTGGACATGTCACCTTTTTCTGTGCTTTCAGAAACAAAACCATAAAAAGTCAAATCAATAATGAAAAAGATCTTTAATTCCAGCCCTGGGTTTGTCTTTCACTATTCTCCCTCCATACGGGATATTTGTGCCTCCACTGATTCTGCTCCTGCGTTCATACAGTAGAGGTAATTGGCGATGGGCCCACTGCCCCATATCCAGCCTCTGCCATGCACTCTGCTTCCTGAGCAGCTTTTATGTCTCTGTCACAATGGTGCCTCTATAAAACTGTGAAGGAGAATGTGGGAGCTCCAGTGAGCTTCAGTGCCAAGTGCACCAAATCTGTCCTCTGTGCCGGTGCGGAAATTCACTCAGATGTCATCCAGGACATCGTTCACATTTGAACATTTACATGAAAGAAAGGACGTATAACACTTCCCAGCAGGGGGTTCTTTAAATAGGCCGCATTATCAACTTCACAATTATCATATCTAAGAACATTTCTCACACTATTATTTAACGTGTGAGTCATCTGTAAATGTGTGAGTGAATCTGTCGTATGAGTAACAGATAAACACCACATTCCCCCTCCTTTGTCCATCAACGACCTGACCACATGGACAATAGCTTTGCATTCATTACTCATGATAATGGATTACAGTCCACAATTAGCATAATGGAACATAATGGGTTGGATGGACTCTTCGTGACACCTTGACAAAAGCAGCCTGTGTGGCAAACTATGTAGCCGTCACTGTGAGGATATTTTACACCCTGTGTGCTTCATAGTTCAGTCAGATCTAGGTTCTTCAGTAACAGTAACACACTGACGCAATATTCTTTGGAGATAAAAAGAACTGGGAAAAGATGGCCGACTTTTGTATTAATTAAAACACTTATTTCACATTACACAAGGCGTAGTAAAGCAAAGGCATTATACCACAGGAAGGACAACACTACATGTGTTTTTGCAGTTTACGATCAAGCAGTAGGAGGGTGTGTGTTAAGATCAGATAGATTTTGGTTGGAATATATTTCTAAATTAGCAGCAGTTCTTCCTTTTAGTGTTTTTCAGCTCATTCTGTAGTTTTTCCTGTATTGTTTACCCTCATGGCTTAAATCAAACGTATTACCAGCAGGAGCAAGGTTACATGTCTTATCTCAGACTGATGTCGGCTTTTTCATTAACTCAAAGTATTGTCTTGAATTTATAAAACAGGCTTTGCAACCAAGATCGAGGCAAAGCAATGCCAGGCAGAAACACCCGGTGTTGAAAAATGAAGCAAATGGAGAAGTGCAAAAAAAACCTGCAGTTCCTGAAGTGTCCACTTGAGGCTTGCTGCAAAAGCCCTCAGAGTCACATACACACCCTTTCAAAAAAGCTAGTTTTCAGTATCAAAGAACGAGTGAGAAAAGAACATTCAGGTAAGAAGAAAAAGGGATGAAGAAGCTTCTTTATCACATGCACAAAGGTCACACCAGTCGCAAGGTATGAACAACACCACCACCCCACCACATTCACATGTGAGCTCAACCCCAGATTCACACAGAAATTGTATAAGGGGGCCGGAAGGAGAAAAAAATGGCCATTGAATTCACTCATCATTCATTAACTTTACAAAGCTATTCTTACCCGATATTAAGATTACAACTGTTTCTGCTGCCACAAAGAAGCCAAAAACAAGCAATTCTACTTAACAGGAAATATGTTTAGGATAAAAAAGGATTCAAAGTAAAACCCAAACACTGACACATAGTCAAGTTTTATCTCATGATACTTAAAACCGTCATTACATTCCATCAATAACCACCAAACTAACCACAACTATAAACATACCTAGCTGGAAAATGACTTATTTACCCGTGAAAAACTGCAAAAGCCCTTCATTCAGTTACATCAATACAGGGCAGATAAATGTACCAGGAAGCATCTACTGCAGGGATGGGCAACTTTGGTCACAGCAAGGGCCACATTCATTTAATTCTCACTGCCAGAGGGGCCAAATTGTAGGATACAAAAATTATTACAGTCGATTACGTCTCAAATTTAACTCAACATATACAAGTGATCAAATATTTCTGGTTTTCATGATTTCATGGCAGATTTTGTCATGTTTCCAATTAACTGATATGTAAAAATTGACCTGAGGGCCACGTTGGGGGTTGATGGGGGCCGCATGTGGCCCCCGGGCCGCCAGTTGCCCACCCCTGATCTACTGTGTCTATTCATAGGCCTGCTTATATTGTGAGGCATATGGCCAGGTATAAGGTGAACGTCACAGTAAATCCAGCCAGAAAACAGGCACTAACTGTTTCCCTGGATATCATGCACTCTGATGGTTTTATTCATGAGGCTCCATGGAGACTTACTCATCAGAGTGAGAGTTATATTCATGAGGTTAAAACCCAGGATCTGATTCCTGTTTCGGCTGCATCTACGACCAACGCAGAGACTCACTGATAATGAGGTAAGCCTGAGAGATGGGAGAGGAAAATATCCCCCGTGCAGCCAGCCGAGAGGGGGACTCAACTTATGAAAATGGATGTGGCACAAGCAGAAAAACATGCATCATGTGCTCATTTTATGCTGGGATACATTTAAACACATTACTTAGTCATTGCTATTTTTAAACCATTATTTGCCAGTGTTTGCACAAACCTTCTCTCCAGCTAAATGTTGAAGGTCAAGGTTTTTTTTTCACTGGACTAAAGTCCGGGTCAATGAGGTTCCAGCCATTTCCCTAGATTTGCAGGTCTGTGCACTTGTGCTTTCTGCTACCGTGCACAAACACAAGACTGCAGCAGTGTCGCTTGCACATTAGACGATAGGTGAAGAGCAAAATCTAGGAAACAACTGTTCTGCACTGCTTAAATGGTGAGTCCAAAATGTATTTATCTATGTGCTTCCACAGTCACGGTCAGGCACAGTCACAAAAGCAAGCAACATGATGATTCTCTAAATTAAAGAAACATGTTTAAGACATTAAAACTATACTTCAGGGAGTTTTTGATATTTAAAAATAACCACTGTTCATTTCAAAAATTCCATTCATTCACATAAAAAAAGCCAGCTCATTGAGCCAATTTGTTCGCAAAGGACACATCACAAGTTCAGGCGTCTCAATCTCCCCCTCATAATGATATTGAGCACTTGTAAGTGATAACCTTCCGTGAAAATCGAGTGACATTCTCAGATTTCTCTTATTTTGGGGCTTTTATGCCTCCATTTGATAGGACAGTGGATTGAGTAAGAAATCAGGAGAGAGAGTGGGGAATGACATGCAGGAAAGGAGCCACAGGTCGGACTCGAACCGGACTGCCCCCCCCGCCCCGCCCCCCCTTGGAGGACTATACTCTGTACATGGGACAGACCTAACCCCAGGCCATCATCACCCCTTTCTGACCTTGACTTCCAGAGATATTTTTTCTAAAGGCAGGAGTTGTCCCTTGTGGAGAAGCCTCTTATTTCCACTATTTTCACTTTTTTTTGTAAGATCAAAAAAAAAAAAACCCAACAACAGCCAAATAGTGCCTTTTTTTTCATAAAACATTTCATATAACCATCCATTTCACAAACAGGGCATGTGAAAGTTCAGGAAAAAAAATGGTTGTGCTTTGTTCTACCTCAAGCAGGGGTATCTCAATTTCTAAGGGGAACAAGTTCCTCTACTTTCCCGTAAACTACATCCCCAAAAAAGCCATCATAGTAGAACTAAAGCTCCTCGTTTTGATGTTGCGTAACGATGAAAGCAGAGACACTTTAATAAAATGTAACATGGAAACCTTTCAGGCAGTTTGAGCGTCAATTACCGACGCAGGTTGAGTCAGATTGATGCAGACGACTACCACCACTTTCATTAAGGGGCTTTCAAATCTGTGGACACTCTGCAAATTAGCTTAACAAGTTTTACAAATGAGTCTGATGGAGTTCTTGGTATTTTGTTATACAAGAGTGAAATCAGAGTCAGAGATACAGCGTTTCATTCAGTGAAGGGATAGAAAGTCATTTGGGTCAGCAGTTCGACTAAGTTCACAATTCTTGGAAGAATAAAAGCATCTCAGTCACTTCACCTTGGACTCTGCTGTTGGTGCAGAGCAACTGTTAACCCTGTGGCCTTCATAAAATGAGCTAACCTCGCTGTTATTACTCACATTAAACTCAACATTTCGACTGATGGTGAAGACACCCTGCTGAGGCGAGGTGAATAGTTTCAGCATGAATCAGTGAAGCATCTGAAAGAATCTTTCTGCCTCATCACTGTCTGAGTCTGTTGACACATTTTCTCATCCTTTCAGCCTTTAAAACACTTCTGTGTCTACGGTTCCACTTCATGTGTGTACTTTCTCTTTTTTCTTTCCCTCAGTAAACAGACCGACTTAAGAAATGAACATTACTTCCTAGAGCCAACTTTTCCATGTATAGGGCTCATCACAAGTTCATGTAGCGTACATGTTGCACAACCTATACGTCTCTCCATGGATTGATAAGAATTCAGATATTCCTCCAGGGTGTGTGATTAGAGCTGCATCCCTAGAAACCAACTGCTTGTCTGACCATGCATTCATGTAAATGGACTTGAGCTCGTTTAGCACTTTTGCTAGTCTTCTGACTACTCAAAGCCGCAGGTCACACCTACACATTCATACCCATTCATGCACTAATGGCTGCTATGTTAAGAGTACATCAGTACTAACAAATCTACTCATACACATTTATGCGCCACCGCCGCCGAAGCAACTTGCCCGAGGACATATCAGCCATGTGGCTGCGGCAGGGGATCAAACCTCCAACTTTCTGGTTAAGAGACGACCGAATTAACCACCACAGCCGCCCCATGTGATGTTTGACTTATTGGAAAAACAAGTTCCTGATTTGGAGAATGAACAAGAACGCCTGCTCCAGTCGCGACAACTACTCGGAAACTCTGGAAAAAATGATGTGCCCAACTTGACAAAATACTCGTCATCATATGGGTTTGATGTTTTGTTGATGTGAAGATACCTGCTTTTGATTAATTTGCGTATTGCACATAAACATTTTGCTTAAAATCATATAACTGTGACATTCCTCACATCTTCGTTGCATCCACACAGTTTTTTTTTTTGCCATTGTTCCAACATTCAGACTTTCCGAACTGAAAATAGGAAGACCAACTTACTAACTAGGAAAACTGGGACCGTCCAAGGAGCTCATGAACGCAGCTTTAGTTACGGTGAATAATTCTTAGGAAGATTGTTGCTATGCGTAATTGGCCAGTCAGAATTAAGACATACACACATAGCCGTGTGATCATTTGTTTTAATGCATAAAGACCTACATCCAAAAAATACTCCTGTTTGTGTCAGTAGACTCGCTTGTACTAAAATCACTTTCCACTTGGTGAGAGAATTTTCCAAAAAAGAAATCTTCTGTGTGCTTACACATCACATATTCAGGAGCTAACACGCTTAACGGGCTCGCTGTTTGGGGAAACCGTTCTAACAAAACAACTTCATCTTTCATGAAGGAAACCACAGGGGAACCTGTGCTGGTGTTCCTCGTGTCAAAGAGATGTCAACAGCTGGTTATATAATAGCTGTGGAGGGTTGGAGGGCACTGCAAGTCAATACTGAGGTTATCATACTGTGCTAACACCCTTAGCCTGAAGGTGTCTTTGCCAGAAAAGAAATCATTATCACATTAATTGAAACTTGTGATTAAAGCCAACCATTATGCAACCGGTAGTTTACATAATCAAGGGTAAAGCATTTTATTTCATTCAGCGGTGGAATGATAATCACCTTATTGAAGTTATTTTTCAGGTTCTTCAAAACACAGTCCACAAGGGAACAAAAGATGTGAGCATATAAATGAAGGCGTGAGGAATGGAAGCAACCGATTGCCTCTTGTCCCCACTTATGTGCCCTCCTTTAATATGAAAACAAATACAAAAGCCTAAGACGTGACGTAAAACAAAATATGATGTGGAGTCCGCTATACGATGCTATAATGAGAATATTTGCCAAATGTGTCTGTTTGCGTTCACACATGCAGCTTTTCCTGGAAATATCAGGAGTTTTTCAGGAGTTTTCTGCAAGTGTGAAAGCCCTATAAGAGGCAATTTAGTCTAACTATGGAGCTACAAAACAATCTGGCTTTGCTCAGAGTAATGACGATTTAAGAGATTTCATTATTTATTCCTATTACAAACACCACTGCAACAATATCATTAATAATCATCACAAACTGGTCAGGCCAACAACAGGCAGCAGCACATTATTGTTATTATTATGATTATTATACGAGCTCTCGGAAGAATGATTACATATTAAAGACGTGTGACACAATTATTTATAATTCCCCCTGCAAATAACAACATCACCATGAGGCTGAATTCAAAAGTAGCAAACAAACTAATTAAAATTAATGAATGTCAGATGAGCAGAATGAAGCAATGAAGCTCAGCAGCAGCAGCGGCAGCAGCAGCATGTTGCTCCACTCACCGCAGCAGAAACCCAATCATGTAGAAGTGGAAACTATCCGTCAGTTTTAAATTACATCGTCAAGCAATCTGCGCAGAATGAACAACAGGAAGTTCTTAAATATGAGTTTTGTCTTTCCTAAAAATGCTGCTACAAAAAGACCTGCTTGCTGAGCATGCTCATTCCTGCAATGATACTATTCTGTAACAAAGATGTTTTAATTATTCAGATAAGACATCCTTGCAGCTGTATCACACTGACCACTTCAGTCCAATTAGATAAACATTAATCAGGCATGTTACTAAAAGGTTAACCAGCTGTTACTTTGATTTACCAAGTTAAATTCAGACAAATGTTTGAACTCTTCTTATGAACATAAATATGTTATAATCCAATTTCATGCACTCCCCTTTCACACGTTACCCTCGCAGCGAGGATGTGAGGGGGGCAAGACATTTAGAAGCCCAGGAGGCCTTAACCCAGCAGTAGACGGAGCTCCCCCAACCTACAGAGAGGTGATCGGGCACTACCCAACGTCCCTGCCCAGCCACAACCTGCAGACTGTGTCGTCCCCCACAACCAGCTCCGTCCTCATTCATGTACCGCCTGCTCCGACCTCCACCTCAGCAGCAAGGAAGGGTGGACTACAGGAACCTTTAGGAATACAAAGGAGAAGTCCTTCCTGCATCTTATCCCATCTCCCCCATCCCATTTTTCTTTTTGTAACACAACAATGAGTAAGGTCTTCTACCTGCTTTTTTGTAAAGCGTCTCGAGATAACACTTGATATGAATTGGCACTGCTGTACAAATAATGATTCATTGCTATGATGTAAAAAAGACGGTCTCTCTCTCTCTCTCTCTCCTTAATTTACAAATCTATCCACTGTCCTATCTCTCCAAGAAAAGCAGAAAATGCCCCCGAAAAAAATCTTTAAAAAAAAACAAAAAAACAATGCTGAAATTAAAGACGGCGATCAAAATGAGAGCGCTTGACACTACAGCGACTATGTTTTTAGCCATTATGTCGACGCTACTTGTGATTGGACGTATTCACAGTATCAACAAACAACAACTTCTGACCAGCAGAAAAGAGTATGAAGCAGCTTCTTTACTCATTCAAATCTTCTGTCTGTGATCTCTATTAGAAGAGGAACCTCCATCCTCTACCTGCTGGCTCATTACTGTCTCTCCCATGCATGTTGTCTTTCAGATGTTCACCTCTCCGTGTATTGCATGTGTATGCCACACGTCTATGTGGTTGTTCTATGTGCTGTGCTGCTGTTGTGAGTGTTTGTAAGGAGGATACGTTGTACATGTGATGACTGTGTTTTTCCTTCCTTATGGCCGGTATGTTTGGATATGTTCTTTTAACTTTTTATTGTGCTGTGACTGTTTGGAATGCATTTGGCTGTTGGAAATGTTGGACACTGCTATCTTCTAACTGTGCTGTTTGTCCTTTTAACATCCCCCCCCCCCATAAGAATCTGTTCTTAATGACCTGCCTGGTTAAATAAAGGTCAAATAAAAAGGTTAAGAGTGAACGGGTGAGAAGGCCAAGCTAAAAACGTATGGCTTTCCTTACTATAGTGCTTTCTTGGACTTCAGTACAGTCAGCCTCGCATCTGAGAATCTCTTATTATCAGTCCAATTTATAATATATTCTCGTACTATGGTCCATTTTCAAAGATTTTTTTGACAATTCATTTTTACTGGAAACATAATCTGTTCATGGAAAAAGCAGCACGATAGTGGTGCAAGTAGCCTTGTTGTTAGTGCAGGTGTCCCATGTAAAGAGGCTTTAGTCCTCCAAGCAGGCGACCCAGGTTTGAATCGGAACTGTGGCTCCTTTCCCGCATTCCCCACTCTCTTTCTCTACCAGATTTCTGACTCTAGCCACTGTCTTATCTCTTAAAAAGGCATAAAAAGCCCCCCCCCCCAAAAAACAAAAAAAACAAAAAAAAGACTCTTATCTTAGGCCTCAATAAAGTTTAATTAAAAAAAATATATGGGTCTGAATGTAACCCAGTATACCAAATGTTGTGCAGGTAGTCTATGGCTTGAGTTAAAGAAAAGAAGAAAAAAAAAAACACACACACACACAGACACAGGTGCTCCCAGGGAGGCCAGGAGAGGAGTTTGATGGTGTTTGTAAAATAGATTTTGTTGCTACGTTACGGCAGTACTGAGCTGTTTTGTGGACTCACTGGGGAATGCGTCACCAGCGGTTTCTGAAAGGTACTCATGCTTTGCCCTGCATCCCTGTTTGAATCAAATGCGATCTCCAAAACAGCAGCATCCTGTGTGTCACACCGTTCGGCCTCTGGGTGCACTGATTATTCAATATGATAGAACAAAGCAAACAGCAGCTGAAACTTTTCAACACTGCCACAGGAGGGGGAAGAGGATAAAAATGAAAGTAATGTCTTCATTCTTATGTAGACAGTTTTTCCTGCGGGACAATCGCTCTCATCGCTCTAAAGCTCATGCAGCTTGTCCTGCAGGGAGGGAAGTGGTTAAAAGCCGGTCCAACGGGGCTTCAGTCTAACTGGGAAATTAAATGCATGGCTAGAAGCAGGTCAGGATCAAGAGGGAGAGGGTTTAAGAAAGTAGGTAAAGGGAGGGGAGATCATATGGACATCTGTTTTGAGTTTCCACACATTTAGAGCAACGTGGAATTCAATTAGACAGGCAGAAAACCCTTTTACCTCTGGAATCCTGCCAACTGCTACTGGTCCGCTTGTATGCAATTCTGCTTCATGAAAATGGAGAGGAGGCAGAAAAGAAGGGACGCAGAAAAAAATAATCAAAACTTCACTCAGGAATTTTAAAGTCCCATCAACACATTTTGCATTTCTACCCCGTGTCTCGCAATCACAAAAGTTAAACCGATAACAGATCAGATTCTGGGTCACTACTGAAGTAAACAGACAAACTGTGTAGATCCTTTTTAAGTTTCTTTTGTGATCGAAGTTGAAAGAAACGATGTGCAGATGTTAATTTCCTTCTCTCAATTAAAAATAATGCTTGCTTGTTGTACACAAGCAGCTTCAGTTCAGCTAAGTAACTCCACTTTGATAGTTCCTGGGTTGTCAGAAAGTACCATCAAACAGCTGTATAGAATCACAACTCACCAAGGTATCTGCTATGTTCACAGCGCGGCCTGTTACTAGGATCATCGTGCTATTAAATCAACCTTTGAAACTTTGAATTAAATGTGGAAAAATTACATATTGTTACACTGTAAATTTCCCCATTGTGGGATAAATAAAGGATTATCTTATCTTTAAAAATGTATTATTGTGTTCATAAATGTTTTGTACTTACATTAAGCAAAGACTGATAATGCACTGTGTAAATGTGTGTTATTTTTAAACGGTGTCAATACTGTTATTCATGTATTCATATTCATGTAAATATATACCATGAGATAGGGCTGTGCTCCAAAAATCGATATGGCAATTTATCGTCATGTGCTCCTTGTAAATACATGTATCGATGTATTACAGAATCGATACCGCTGCAAAGCTGTGTTGACAGTTGACCTATGGTGCAGTTCACAATAACAAAAAAAGGATTTAAATATTTGAGCGTATCTCTAGGATCTCCGAGGAGCTCAAGTGAAGTGTTTATAGTTGTAGGATCCTTAATATGCCTCTGCTGTTAATCTGCTCAGCTGTTAAAGTGAATTCTGTGAAGGACGTGGTCATTATCCAAGATCAGAGTGTATCATGATACATATGGTATTGTGGGGTTGTGGAAAATACCCCAGCCCTACAATCAGAGCTCTTTGCTGTTTTTTTATTGATGCCACAGAAGGAACAATGATTGTTAACTTTTAAGAGTCTCAAATTTAGAGTAGAAAATTAGAAATGCAGTTTAAGTTCTACTGTAGGAATTATTTTGATGATTTGCAAAATCCAAAATAATTGACCTAATTTCTAACCTACATTTCTTACCCTCTGTGCTATTAATGGGAATCGACAACCAGTGCCTACATTGGTATTAATATTCAGATTGATGTATCTGAGTTGTCTTGAAATACGTCATATATACTTCATGTTCCTGCTATCTGTAAAACCTAAATGTAATGTAAGTTCTTTTGAAACTATTGAGGTTTTTACTTAAGATCCATTTCAACAGGCGTATGTAAACAACAGTGTTACCACGCCTTACATCGCATGGAGCCTTATGAAGTTATATATATACATTTTGTAGCCTACATCCATTCAGATTACGTAAAGAAATTCACTCTCCCACTTCCAGTAAAGGTTAAAAAAACTGTTCTCTACCCTTACTTTGCTTTAATTGTCTTTAAATTACTTTTTACATTAAAGTTAAGTCATTCACATGCTGTTGAAACAGCTGTTCTTTGTAACCTAGAGGTCTTAACAACATCCATGGACCTACATTACCCTGGTCATCTTTAGACTGTCTGACCTTTAAATCAACAACGAAAAAAAAATCATTCTTCAATGGTTCATGATCTCTTCAAAACTGCCTGAGGTGAACAAGAGTTCAGCATCATGTCCTGCGTCTCAGTCCACATAAAACCTGCAATGCTGCAAGAACTCATCAGCAGTCACAAACCACAGCTGAGTTTAGCTATAACGTTATCAGCCCAGAGCTCTTATCTGATGCTACTGTTCTCACCAAACCAAACCAAACCAATGGAAAAAGTGCCTTAAACCTTTCAACATGGCCAGCAGGGGGCGACCCCTCTGGTTACAAAAATAATTGTGATTGTACAGGATTGACTGAGAAAATGACCCTTCACAAGTTAGACTTAGTCCAACATTTTCAGAGTTGTAGGAGAAGCGTCAAGGACATTCGAGGTTTAAGAGTAAAACTAGAAAAATACTGAGTCCGCACACCAGACGCTGCTCCAAATTAAATCAAATGGAATGGAATAATCACCACATTTAACGTTTTGGTCCCTCGCCCGTCATCTGACATGACATCAGTCATAAAAGTCAAATTAGCTGCAAACTTTTACAGAGTCCCAAGTAATTGGGAGTATCACCAAACAGACACCTGTCTTAAGTGTAAACAAAAACTCATCCCACTTTTTTGCACTGATGTGACGTCCGCTTCAAACCTTCAGGCAAACATTAGCAAAGGTTACCGGGTTCGGCCAACATTGCATTTCTTACAGACTTGAGAAAACTCAGCGTATTCCTTGGAGTTGAGTTCAAGCATAAGAAAGTGCATTATCTTGGGATCTCACATAAACAGCGGTGGTCGCACTGAGAGACGAGCGGGGTCCTATGTAAACAGGGGAGGACACATATTCTTAAAAACCAACAGTATGGTGAGCGAAGAACAACAAATACAGCAGCTCGTTCCCACACGCTCACATCAACACATCCAATGACAATGTGGCTTCAGCAGAAAATACAAATAGATGCAGGGTCACATGCCATTCACGCAGAAAAACTAAACTATCAGACTGCTTTCTGCTTAGATAACCAAACATGAGAATCGCAAAAGAAACACAAGGATGCGGGGGGAAAAAAGTGAAATCCTACATCCTTTTTCCGGTGGTCAACACATTCTTTACACACTGTAGTTTTATCTGATTTATCGGTTGAAAGACTTTTGATGCACTATAATGGGTTTCTGGAGCACATGGTCTTCCTCTGTAAACATTTAAAATTAGACTAACTACCCATAATTCTGAAAGAATATAAAATCTAATATGTAAGGATGTAGCCTCTCAAAGAGTATGAGCATTATCCTGAAACGTTAACGGCCATTATTCTTGTGAGAAGGTGGAAGCTCGTGAAGAATTTGGCCATTCAACCCCCAAATGTGGACAATTCAGCTCCAGTGTGAATAACAGCAAACGATCCACGGCCACTTTACCCGAGCTTACAACGTCCTCAGTGGCGATTCTAGAGTCTGTTGGGGCCCTATAGGCAACGATCATTTGGGGGCCCCTACAACAAGCGGTCATCACCATCATGTCTGCCGGTGTCCTGACGATTACTCCTCTTTTTTTTCCCTGTTTCTTTTCTCTCTCCTGTAGACAGATAATACATGCAACACATAGCAGGGCAACAAGAGTGAGTGCTGTCAGATGGGGCCCCCTAAGGGAGGTTTCCTTTATTCTGAAATATTTGCACATTTTGGAGCACTGCTTTGGTTTAAGTTTGTCAGCCCTCAGTGCCTGCCTTGCCTGTTGACAAGCAGCGCCCCTGGTTTTGGCTTGTTTGATGCTTATCTTTTTGTTGTGACCTGCAGGATAGATGAGATGGGAGGACGAAAAACAAGCAAGTAATACTCACAACGTTCATCAACCAGCACCAGGTTATGATACAGACAGGAAATAGCGAGCAAATTGGTCAACAAGAGGGATTACTCGGGACAGTGGGAGTAGGAGTTCACAAAGCAGTGAGGCATAGAGAAGGAACTTTCATTGTATTCAATGATGCACTATGATGCAGAAATCTGCACCGAACGATCCCAAAGTAGTCACATTGGTCAACCAGCACGTTCAGATCCTTCATCAGCTTTATGTGCTGCTGACATGAAAGGTGATCGCACAGTCAAGGGGCTGTGTCCCAATTCACTGACTGCATCCTTCGAAGGGCACCTTTGAACACTGATGATGTCACAAAGGCTGCCTTATTTCAACAGCTCATTCAAACGCGGCTGACAAATGCATCCCAGACCACGGAGGATCCATCTGGTGCATCTTTAGTGGCCCAACATATCCCATGATTCAATTTAAGTAATTGATTTCAACTCAGTCAAATAGCTAAACTAATAACATAAGGAGCCTAGAAACTGTAAGTTACATTTAAAGTTGAATGGTAGCTTGCTCTGGTGCAGCTGTCAAGGTTGCTCGGCGACAGGGACACTGCTGCTGGCAGATTCCACGTTTGCCACGTTACATCCGCGCTGTGCACTCCAGAACTTATCATGCCCTCTCTAGTCAACGCTCGTGTTTCTGCTGCACGCGCCCCGATCTGTCTCCGGCGCGTACCAGAAGCAACCTTCACGCTTTGCTCTGCTTCCAGATATGCGCCGACGGAGCCCGCAAGCTCACATCAGAACAGATCAGATCAACCCGGACAGGAAGTCATAGAGCATCTGGTCAACCTCAAAATAAAACACAAAATCCAGACTCCTTATCGTATATCCCATCACTTTATCAAGTTTATGTCAAAACAGATTACAGCTGAACATCAGATCAACCAAGGAAAGGGAGAGTCACTTGTTGTTTGCATGTTGTTCTCTTTGTGATCTTGCAGTATGGGACCAAAAGTAAAACAGAGTTCATAACTGCACATGCATTCATACTTTTAGCAAAAGAGTGTGTGAACCATCTCATTATGGGGAGTTCCTCAGATGCTCAGACATAAACAAAAGGGAACTACTTTCTCATTCTGACATCTACATAAAAAGAGTCTAAAGGAGCTATGTTGTGAGAGAGAGGCTTTATGAACAGCACAAGGCCTGACGAAAAAAAAAAAACCAGTTAATTAAATAAACAGCCAAAACAATGCAGCCAGAGTGAGGAGCTACTGTGTTACACAAAAACACACAGAAAACACGACACAGCGCACAGTTCAGGGTTAATAATCCTGAGATGTAGTACTCAGCAGACAAGGCAATTAAGCGTACTCTTAACTAATGGTGGAAAATTAAACCCATTTGCGTGAACGCCTTTTATTACACACTGAGTCCACCAGCCCAAAAGAAAGGCTTGCAGAGTAATATTGGGGAGGTTGTAAAAATCTACCAGCGATATTCGGATTATATGAGGAAAAATGTAGCTCAGCAGCACATTAAAACAATATCCCCTGAAACCCTGGACTCTAAGCTTATTACACGTCCTAATGGAGTAAAACAAACCACCTGAAATGGGTCTTTCCAAAGCCAAAAGCAAACACCCTTTTGTTCTCCAAATCAGCTTAGATTTCATGCATTTTACATCAGTTCATGGTAAAAAAAAAAAATAATCAGTACTTACTATAGTACATTTCCGCGGTTAGAAGTGTGCTGCAAAGCCAACTTTAAAAGGCTGAGAGTAGAATTTAATTAGCAGAATATCTAAGCTGTTTCTTACAGATTGCATGAACCACACATTTCAAAAAAACATCCCCTGGGTCTTGAGTCCTGAGGAGAAATACTATAATAGAACATTTTAATCACTCGTGGTCATCAGAGGCGTTGCTTGTCAACAAGCAAGGCAGGCAACTGCTTGGGGGCCTCAGGCCAGTAAAAGGGCCCCGAGGGCTGACAAAGTTAAGCACAGCAGTGGCTGAAAATGTGCAGATATTTGATGAAAGTTGGAAACCTCCTTAAGAAGGCCCCGTCTGACAGCCCTCCCTCTAACAAAGTGACCGAAGAAAAAGGAATTATCCGTCTGGGAGTGGACGCTGCGTCATTACTTACATTTCTCACACCAGAAAAAAAGAAGGATAAAGTCCCCTTGTAAACGCTGATAATAGTTACTATTATTTAAAACATAAAAGGTGTTGAACACTGGTTGGAGGGCCCTTTTAAAATTCTGCCTCGGGCCCCAACAGACTTAAGAATCGCCACTGTTGGTCATCTTTTAAGCTCCTGTAATGAACTTTTGGTTTGCGTCTGTTTTTGCGCCCCCCTGGTGAAAAAGCGATTCCTCTCATTTCTTTGCTGATCCCTCATGTAGATAATTATGTAAATCATTCTGCAGTCACACATAGATGCATCTGTTTGAATTTCTTCCTGTTTGGACTGTTTTGGAATCGGATTAGTTTGTAAACATGCAATAGAGCAAAAACTGTGGTTATCTCGTCTGCACGCCTTAAGAGCAACAAGCCAGCTGATACAGTTTCCATGGTAACCAACAGTATGGCCAAGCGTTTGTCTGCATATTACTAGCTCAAGTAAAAAATTAATAGAAGAAAGATGCTATGCATATTTTAGATTTGATCTTCTTGCATGTATTAAGGTTTCTTGATAATATTATATTATCTTTGGGTTTTTTATGCACCAAAACAAAAAGACAAATTCCTTGAATGTGTAAAACCGAGATTATATACTCTGAAATTGTCATAAAGTTGTTTCAGGTTTGTTTGAAGAGTGTGCATCCAACTTGACAAACTGATCATTTAAAAAAGAAAAATAATAACTCAATTTATTTTGTGCAACAATGCCCTACATCTTCCTCAGGAGATGATCACACCTGACGGGGCTTCTATGAGCACCTTTTTTTTTTTTTACTCTCCCAAATCCCCATCTGCTCTGGCCAGCTTCTTTTCTTGTTAACTCTTCTCAGCCAGGGGCAGCCAGTAGCCTAATAGTTAGTGCATGCGCCCCATGTACGGAGACTGCGGTCCTCTAGGCAGGCGGCCTGGGTTCGAATCTGACCTGTGGCTCCTTTCCTGCATGTCACTCCCACCCTCTTTCTCCTTCCACAATTTCTGACTCTGTCCACTGTCCTGTTTTTCAAATAAAAAGGCATAAAAAGCCCCAAAATAAAAAAAAACTTTCAAAGATCTGTTTGGTTACTTTAAAGGGCATCGAATGCTTCAAACAATGTTGCAGACAACATCTGAAGTGTTTAAACTTGAAACAAGTTCCAAACATCCCTTTCATCATTAGATCTCTTTGTGGCTGCATACAACTCCCTCACAAATATGTTTCCAAGTAGTCTTTGTTTTGGTGTTTTTCACTTTCTTGTATGCACAAGATGTGACATTACAAGCTTGTAGAAGTAATTCACCATGCGTGAAGTTGTGGCGATAGTGCCTTTTTCCCATGTTGGCCCTAGAGACTGTGAACATATGAGAAACTATTTTCCAGCTACATCACGGCGCTGCTTAATGGGTCTGCTAAAAGTGCAGGGTACTTATTAACACGTTCATTAGAGCAACTGCTTGTTATCCTATTTCACAGGGAAAACGAGTAGCAGCAGCAGAAAGCTTAAAGGGGAATAGCCAAGTTCTGCTGTGCGTTTTTGCGCACAGTGAAAGCGTCGAATCCAAGTTGTCTGCGCGGGCAATTCGAAGATTTTACATTCAAAAAAACATTTCTCTACATACCTGTTTCCATACAAAGCTGTCCACTCCGTTTAACATCCAAGAAACAGCCACATGAACGGCAGAAAGAATAACTCCAGTGATGACTGCCGCGCGCATCCTGACGGGCAGGAGAGTGTAGATGACATGGATGAAGAACACAGTCCACCAAATCCCCTCTGAGGCACTTCTGGGCTGCACAAGCAGCACTCCAATCACCTGGATCACGAGCACCACCAGGATGACCACATAGCACACGATCCACATATGGTCCTGGTGAAACGCGTTCCTGTTGCAGACCACCATGAGCACGAGTGTGAGGAAGATGGTCACGGAAAACACCACCGCGTACGTGATGCTCGGCTTCCCGGCGCCACTGGAGCAGTGGAAGCCCAGCATGACCGTGAAGACCAGCACCAGCACGGCCATGAGCATAGTCAGACTGCTCTGGTTTAGGCGGAAAAAGTAGCGCTGGTAGAGCCGCTCCAACTTCTCCGACTGGAATTTCTTGGATTTGAAAATGTGCATGACGCTGGTGCAGCACGCCACCAAAGAAAAGTTCACTTCGGGCATGGCCTCCTCCTCGTCGCTCCTCGGCTTGGCCCTCCGCTCGTCCAGACCCAGCTCCACGGACTTGGGTCTCACCTCCCCGTCTGGACGCTTCGGGGACGAGCGTTTGTTGTCTCGGCTCTCCTCGCCATGGTCCTGCCAAGCTGACCTGGACCTGAAGCTGACCCTGCTGACAGTGGTGGAGGCTTTGCCGGGCTGCCGGTGGTCCAGATCATCCTCGTCCCTCCACCTACTGTTGGTCCGAGTGAGCTTCTTGCGAGGGGATCTGGCCGAGTATGGGCACCCGTTGGCCACAGACTCAGACTCTCCCCAAGCTGATCTGTGCTCGGTCCCTCCCCTCAGCCCGGGCGCACCGATTCCGGGTGGGCTGACACTGTTTGATCTGGACATCGCGGATAACAGGAGGCAGAAGCAGAAGAAGATAACTCTGCAGGGAAAGTTTAATCCACTAAAAAAAAATAATGTCCGGAAACTATTTAGGGCTCATAAAATGTCTGCTATGAGTTGATTCTCCCATCCTGGACACTTGAAATACGAAAAAAACACAAACTATCACGGTTTAATTTCTCACTATAAGAGGCAAAAAACAATTCTGTTATATTTAAAAACCGAGGTGAGAATACCCAAAGCAATAACCAGGAGCGGTGAAACGATCTGGGATTAAAAACAATTGTGCAAAAGTCACAGGGGAGACACTTTCACCACGAGAGGAGGGACACGTTATGTCCAGGTGGACTTGGCTCTACATCATTGGGCCCAATTAACAGCCATCCATGGAGAGATGATATAAAGCCATTACACAACTCGACTCGTCCCCACAGATCACAGCACACCATCATCAATTACATCTGCGGACATGTTTCCTGCTCGCGTGGTTTTGCGGTTTGAGGGCGCAAAAAAAAAAAAAAAAAAAAAAAGATGGAGTTGTCGGGAAAAAGAAAGAAAAAAAAAGGTAAATCCCATGTTGATGGAGCATATTCATCCCGATGCACCTGTGTTGGAGCCTGCACGGCGGTGGGAGCCTCACGTTTCGCGAAAAAGCATCATCACGAACCTCGCACTCACTATGCGATGGCTTGATGGGAGCGGAGGAAGAAAACTCAGCCGTTCCTTCTCCTCCTCTTAATCGCCCCCTGCCAGTTACAAAAAGCAGCTCCTTGGTCCATGGTGAAGCGGCAACGGTCAATATCTCGTCAACCTCTGCAAGGGATCGAAGTCCAACAGCTGTCCATCACTGTTCAATCCCCCAGAGAGAGCGACTCCTCATTTGATTTGCAGCCAGACTCCGCGCGTCAGCCGATCCACCCAAACGCAGCGGAATCATTTCACAAAGTGTGCTCTCCGGTGCCACATCGTGCTCCCGCGACCTCGGTGTGATGCTCCGCTCGGTGTCTGTTTGGAGCGTGGCATCACAACATATTTACCGCTGATCACTGCTTCAGTGGACATTCAACCAAGTGTGCTTCCTGCAGGCCGCCTCTCCGCTGCGCTGCCATTGGAGAAGGAGAAGGGGGTGAGTCATGCGTTGACGCGTTTTCATTGGACAACAGGCCTGCCAATCTATCTCGCAGGGGCTGCGCGACCCCAAGGGATGCTTTCGATGAATGGGCGGGTCTATCCGCACAGCTGGATGATCCTCACACACCCCCATAAAGTCACACACACCTTCTTCGGTGCGCTGCAGTCCTCCACCGGTCCCATTTCCAATCGAGCTCTCCTCTCAAAAATCTGGGAGTTCCTTGTCCAACAAGAAAACCTTAAATAGAAACCTTTCTGTCCACTCAGAATAATTTTAGTGGGACTGGGATCAGATTTTCTGATCTGTTCTGCCCCATAAGCAACATAGCCTAATGTCCCAGATGAAAGCATAAAACAGTTAAAGGAGTATAGGCTATATATTTGCACCTTTCAGCAAAAGAAAAAGAAACACAAAACCATTAAGACTTTTTCTACGGAAGTCCTAAGTGGACATGCATCCATACATTTTATATGACCGTAAAATCAGTTAGGATATTTAAGTCACACAGGTAGGACCAGACTGTTTTTTGAGGGTCTCCAGGAGGTGAAAAGGGTTCAACTTTATTCCTGTGATGAATTCTATCCCATTCAGCAAAAATCCCAATGTGCTGTTTCTGCAGCTGTGTAGGTCTTTCTAATCCAGATCACTTCCTGAGCACTGCCGAGGTGCCCTTGAGCAAGTCACTGACCCCCCCACCGTCAGCTCAGCTGCCCCGCTGTGGGCAGCTCCCTCACTCTGGCATCTCTCCATTAGTGCATGTCCATAGGATCCTGTTTGTGCGTGTGTATATTTCAGCCTATGTGTGTGTTGCATGACTTGAGTGTAAAAGCAGAAATTTCCCCTTAGCTGGTTTCAATAAAGTAAATCTTGATGTTATGACAGTGCAGATTATATTTATCACAAATTTTTGTATTATGTTCTAAATGGTTGAATCATAATAACCCTCTTTTTGTTTGCTTTACAGAAATGGCTTGTACATTTCATCAGGCTTCTAAGAGCCCTGTCACTTGAGGAGAAGGGGGTAGAAAGACTAACTCCTGACATTTTGGACCAATGTTTGGGTCTTCAACTGTACTTGGTGGCAGTCAGCGGTCATTTCCATACTAAAAAAAGAAACGTGTCTCCTTTAAGTTGACTCTGTGTGCTAATGAAGGTAATTTAGAGGCATGTGACGAGCAGCCTCGTGTGTCTTCTGTGACTGCCTCACCTCCAGCTGAATTCAGCTTTTTCCCCCCTTTTAGAAATCATCATGGGTGAAACTGTGTTCAGAGAGAGAACAGGAGCTTCCATTCAGCTCTGTGCTTATTATATGAAGAGGGGAACTCAGATATAAATCAGATTCAAATTGATCTAGATTCAAGCCATGTTGCTTGTTTTCTCTGCTTGTCTTATGACTGCTTGCTGCTGCCCGTTATCTATGCTCTCTCACACAAACCTAAATGGATTCATGTTGAATAATATGAGACGGTAGAGATATGTAACCATATTAAACCAACAAAAACAATCTTTATAATGTAGAAAATCTGACTCATTCAGGAAACCATTGAGTTATTGACCTTTTTCTAACCGTCCCAGAACATTTTTAGGTAATGTCCAAAAATAAGAAACCCAACAATACCATATTATCATGATACTTTGGTCAAGAGAACCTGATATCGTGTGATAAAATAAATCACAGTGTTTGTGTCCTCGAAGAAACTGTGTCAACATTACATATGTCTACTTTTCAGCCTTGTCCTTAATAAGCTGTCAGAAATATTGCATGCAAGTATGCAATCCCTCGAGCAACTGGGGGATTTGAAAGGAATTTACTGTTATTGGGGGGAAAAAACAGAGAGCTGTCTCCTTAACCATAGACTGTATAAAACATGGAAGTAGTTTCTGTTACATCACTGATTGGTTTCTGAAGAGGCATTATGAAGCCCTAAATGGCAGTTGCCATATTAGAAATGTTATCTCAGTCTAAACTTGGAGCAATCTAGAAACAGGAAAAGAGGCGGAGCTGAGGTGGGCCTTAAGCCTCCTGCCATATAGTTATGCTGCATTCATGTGATTTCAGTTTGGAAAGTTGCCCCCCATATTTTGCTCATTCGTATATTTTGCCCCCCATGTGATGACGAATATGACGTAAAATTGGTAAGTCGGGCACCTGAGTTTCTGAGTTGTTTCCCGATGTGTCTGATACCACATGAATGCACCATAACAACATGCCCATGTGTCACTTAGCTAAACCACACCCCTAATTATGCAAAATTATGAATAACTTTAAAGGCTCAACTATGATCTACAACGGTTACAGTGACGGACGAAGCCTTCTCTCCAAGCTCAAGGACCAAACTTGACATTACAACCGGAAATTGTGGGGGCAGTGTAGTCAACAGTTCAAAAAGGGCCAGCAAAACACCACAAAGAAGAATACTTTAGACAACGATGGAACATTTTGTGGGAAGATTTAGTGATGGGCACGTTTCAACTGAATAGTATTTAGTCATTAACCTCCCTCGTTGGCACCAGAATTACTTAAACAAATTATTCATATTTTGATTTTAGATGGCGGTCAAATGTTATGCTCAATCTGCAGCACAGTTACCCGCCACAAGCAGGGACTGTAGCTCTTCTGAACAGGCCTGCTGTCCCTGCTCTACAACCAGGATGTAAACAAGCAAAGTAAACAGATGGCATCTTGCAGGAGCAGCGTGGTTTGGCAGAATTTTGATCTAGAAAATTGAGATAAAGTTGTATGTAGGCCGTGTCAGGTTGATCTGGCATAGTGAACAGATCAATGCGTAATCACAGGAAACACTCAACTTCAGAATATTACAGTAAAGAAACACACAAGAAAAACAGGAACACAAGGAGGGTGAAATGGCAAAAAAAACCACACCAGGGAAACAAGCAACACTAATAGAGAAAACTAATAGACCAAATTAGACAGGAAATTACAAGTAAGCAACAAAACAAGGAATTAACTAACAAAACAAGAGTAAACCATGACATCCACTGCATTAATGCAATCAAATCAGCTGTATTCAGTAAGATTACAAAAACTTCTAAAGCAAAGGTTATCATGGAAATTATTTTCTCTATTGACCTGACACAGAACTCTGCTGCCATCATCTGAATGTTGTATGAACTTGTCCAACAGCACACACACACCCACCTCTTTCCATTACCATTCAAATTAGCTCTGTGAAATGCAAACTAGATTTATCTTAAGGGTTGATTTCCCCCAAAAAATCTAAATCCAGTTAGCTCCAGTTTTACTTGAAGAGGCTTCCCAATCTCTTAAGCTGTTTTCAACTGGCACCATAGTAGAGTTGATATAAAACATTTTAGGTGTGAGGAGGACATTTATTCGTGATGGGATTTTTTTCACCCTACACCTTACAAAGAGGATTTTATTGAAAATTAGGATATTTAAAGGCTGTTAAAAAAAATATTTTCCAATCTAAGAAATGTAGAATAAAAAACGTGAGATCACATATGTGTAAAATTATTTATGATGAAACTACACCTCTCCTGGGTGAAGTTATTGAATACCTGTGTAGCATCTTTTTTTCGGTGTTGCAATTTGCAGACGGTCCCTGTACCGAGCACCAGCTGGTTTCGCGTAAAGGCCAGTGCAAGTTCCCCACCGCGGGGGAGGACGGCTCGTTTTGAGTGAAATCCGGTTGTAGCTCGCAGTCTACCTTGCTGTGATTGCAGAGAGGTGTCGGTTTTGTAAAAGCAATGTTCTGCGGATGAGTTATTGATCCGGGAAAGTGGAATCTGCGAATACCTTTCTAACTTTACTGAAGTGAGACACACTCTTTTATATTGTTTCGGAAAAAGACGCACTGCTCCCTGTCCATGTGTCACGGTAGATTGCACCACCGTGCTGTTTCTTTTTTTCCATTTCTGTTTTCTAGTGATTTTATTTTTTGTTATATGAAATAGTAAATGGAAATCGAGAATCATTTTTTTAATTTCACTCTTCCCCTTTTGACCATGAAAAATAAAAACGTCTTGTATTTCAATTTTTCTATTTTTAAAACGAAAATCAAATCTCGTTTTTTTTTTTCTTCATACCGGTATCTGAAAGGAAAATCGAATGAACAAAAGATACACTGACCTCAGAACAGCCTCGTGAAAATCACATATCACAGTTCTTTAAAAGCGTTTGTACAAATACCTGACAGTCCTCTTGTCTTGAACGTGTGACTTTTTCATCCAGTAGATGTCGCCCCCTTGAGCACCAGCATGAAACCAAAACAAACTGCTGTTTAGCCACACCTCCACTATTCTGAACCCTCTGCTCTCCTCCAGCGACACACCTCCAACCCCTCTCCACTTGTGTTCAAATGAAGGAGTTATCAATTAGAATGCACCATAATAAAGCACCATTTAGAGCAAGTGGCGGACAAAATTGTCCTTTGCTGAAGCTGCAGTTACCTGTGGCCTGCATTGTTGTTAGCAGACTAATGTTAGCACACTCGGTTAACTCATAGCTTCACATTGAACATAAATCAACACAGAATGACTGTGATCCAAAGACACTTACGTGACATCCAAATAAGCAGTGAGTATGTTATTCTTCTTTTCTCTAGTCCTTGACTAAAACAGCTTTATACGCAAGGCCGTCCCGTCCATGTAAACACGGCTCGATACCGCGATAACGGTGGCCCAGGTACTCTGTCTGTCTCTGCAGCAGCAAAGACACACTTTGTTGGGTTGACAGTCAGCCCGGCAGAATGAAGGGGATCCGAGACAGCTTGCAGGTGTTCCAGGTGTTCCTGCCACGTGTTACTGTAAATGACAATGTCATCCAGATATGCTGCAGCAAAACCAGAGAAATAGTACCTGGTCCACGAGTCTCCGGAAAGTTGCTGGAGCGCCGTGCAACCCAAATGGCAGTACTGTGAACAGGAAAGTGCCCCATAGTGTCCTGAAGGCTTTCAAGCAGTTCATCAATTCTTGGTGTTGGATAGGAAAGAAATTAAGAAATTGAATTCAGGTACCTGAAATCAATGCAGAACCTTATGCTTCCATCCTTCTTTGGTACGAGCATCACTAGTTTACACCACTCGATGAGGTCAAACTCCCTCCTCAGTGAGGCCAACAGGCCCTCAGGGATCCTGTAATTTAATCTTCCTCACAGAAGCACATTCTCGTACAACAATGTCATGTTCAATAATATTTGTTCTCCCAGAATTCTCCTGGATAACTTCAGAATTACAGATAGATCTCACCTGAAGCCTTTGGCCGTCTGAGAGGTTACTGAGATCATGGTCTACCAGGTCACTAGAGAGAAGTAAGTATTGTTCATCCACTTGTTCTTCATCCAGCACACTTCTTATTAGCATCACTTTTGTTTTTCTTTCAGGTCTCTGCACCCACTCTTTATGTGAGTGGGTATGTGAAGTACCCTACTGGAGCGTGAGTGTCCTGGTGTTGATACCTGGTATGCAGGGTTTTTGCTGGCTCAGAATGGGCCTTTGGGGGGTGACTATACGCGCTGTAGTAAACGTTCGACCCGTGTATTAAAGTATAGTCATAGTCACATATAGTACATTTATTTGAGTTAAGGTATCATGTCAAATAATCACAGATTTAAGTCACAGATAATTTGGATCATTTGATCAGATCAGGAAATTGAAAAATAATAAAAATATATTTGCTGGCTATAACGCAGCGCTGTTTGACAGTCTGTGTGGAGAAGTTCACATACAGCTGGCTGACGTTACGGTCCACTCCTTTTATCCCATTACCGATCGACAGTGTTGATTTGAAGCATGAAATACTTTATTTTTATTATAAAATCAATATTTGTCTTGACTAGTTCGGAAACTACACCCCATCACAAAGTGTTCAATAAACGAGCTTCCCTCTGGGAATGCATCTTAATTTGAAAATGATCTCGCGGATGAGCTCGGTGCACATTCTTCTGTGCTTTCATTCGGTTATGTCCTGCTGCTCTGTGATTAATACATTGATTGCCTGATTGATTCAAGGCAGGCGTGGAGTTTAAATGCCCTTTAATGAAAAATGACATTAATCAGGTGATCGACTGGCAAAGGACAAAAAGGAATTAAGTATACAGCGTGCAGAGTGCAGAGTGCAGAGCAGGATGTGTCACATGTTATCAATTTAACATCACAAATACATTAAACCTACAGTTTACATTACGGTATAACAGCAGCTGCATCCTAACCTCCATATTGGTTTCATCAGGTCAGATAAGCTACAGCCGCCCCGCACAGGGAACATAAATGGAGGTTTATTTAAGCATTAGAACTTATTTTGGTCAATTCTTACGCACTAATTTATGGCCTTATTGCATCATTTCCTGATTATATTTTACTCTTTTGTTCTCTGTGTATTTTCTTTTTAGATGTAACTTCTGTATTTGTGTATTTTGCACCAATTCACATCACGGATTGTTCATTCAGCTTAACTCACTTACAAACTCCTGGACTGTGTAGACACAATGTCAGCCTAGAGAGAGAGCCGCCCTGCTGCTGCCAACTTTTATATACTATCATATTTCATTATAAAGTCCTATATAAATATTTTTTAATGATAAAAGGCTAACTGAAGTGTGGGCCTCAGCAGCCACCTATGCAACTGAAAAATACAAAAACACAGCACCCCTCAACATGTCCTCTTAATTCTACTTTCACAACATATGTAGTTGGCCCAAGTTTCTTTAGGATATGGAACGGTCCTTCCCATTTAGCCAACAGTTTGTTGTCATCAGTAGGTACTAAGCACCAGCACTTTCTGTCCTGGGTCGAAGGATCTCTGCCTGGCTGACTTGTCGTACCAGGACTTCTGTTGGTGCTGGGTGCCCAGCATGTGCGATTGGGCCAGCTCACCCATTCTCTCCAGCTGCTCTCTCATCTGGATGACATAGGATACTACGTTAACAGATCTCACCCTCCCCTCGCCCCCCTCCCAGATCTCTCTCAACAGTGCCAACAGACCCCAAACTTCATGTCCATACAAAAGTTCAGAATGGGAGAAACCAGTGGAGGATTGGGTTACTTCTCTGTATGTAAAGAGGAGGTAGGGCAACCATTGATCCCAGTCTGTACCAGTGTCGTTTACAAATTTCCAGAGCATCTTTTTCAGGGTCTGGTTAAAGGGCTCTGTCAGCCCATCCTTTTGAGGATAATATGATGTGGTCCTAAAGCTCCTGATACCAAGTAACTGGTACACCTGTTTCAGCAGAGTAGACATAAAGTTAATTCCCTGATCAGTTAAAATTTCACAAAGGAAGCCCACCTTTGAAAAGAATTGTACCAAACATAGAGCAACTGCTTTTGCCTTTATGGATTTTAGTGGAAAGACTTCTGGATACTTGGTAGCATAGTCTGTTATAACCAGCATATAACGGTTTGCTTCTTTGCTTCTCTCTACAGGACCAACAATGTCCATCCCAAGGCGCTCAAATGGGCTGCCAATAATGGGTAGTGGTTGAAGTGGAGCTCTGGGGAGTGTTTTAACAGATGTTATTTGGAGCTGAGGGCAACTTTCACAAAACTGAGCAACATTCATCATAATTAAGAGAATCATCAATGTCCATATGCACATAAGCACCTCTAGCATTGCCAGTAAGGAGTGGTATTAAGTGAAAACCCCAATCAGCTCTCTGCCGGGGGCATGCTACAGCAATATGTTCAAATGTGACTAGGAAGTTTTCAATGTCGTCATTGTCAGACAATTTATCCAACCTGGGCTCATAGTGTGAGTGAAAAGGCCCTGCAGAGGCCTCAGCTTGGGTGGAAGGATAGTGCATGGTAGTCAATGGAGCCTCCACATTTGATAGGTCAGAGTCTGGAAACTGAGGATGAGGTACTGGAGTTGTTCTGTCCTAAACTTAAAACTGCTGAAACTGATGTTCAAGTGCTTTAAAGCGCTGTTCTTGCCTTGCAGTTAGTTCATAATGCTTAGCCTCCCGGGCTTCTTGCTGACCCATGTGGGCCTGAAGAATGGACATCGTGTCTGACAGAGTTCCTATCACCCCAGAAGCGCCATTGTCTTCCTTTTCATCGCTGGCTTGGGTATTCACTGTGCCGGCATGCCTTCCTTTGTTCCTTCCACAATGCATTTGTCCTCTTTTCAGGGGGAACTGGGTAGAAAACAAAAACAAAAAAAAATCAAAAAATTAATAGGAATAAAATAATCCTCTGTCTTTCACTGAATGAACCCAACACTGCCACCAATTGTTAGGGACCAAGCAGTAAGGCACAAGAGACAGGAGTAAGTTCAAAGACAAGGTGGGTTTTTATTTGACCAAAAAATAGAAAACCGAGTTTACAAACCAAATTATGAGAACTAGGCCTATAAAAGAGGACAACTTAATATAACTTTAAATCAACAAGATGAAAACTAACGTATGAACTCAAAAAACAGACCTAAAACAATGAGATAACAGGGGAACTTATATAGTGGTTATAATAATATAATAAATCAAACTAAGTGTGTAAGTATTGTTGACTGCTAAATAAACGTGCTGGTGAACAACTAATGAGGTGAGTGATATTACCCCTGTGTGGCTCTTGCTACCACAGGGACATAGTAGATCAAATGAAGGTTTCCATTTCTTTCGCAGACCACCAGAAACTGTCCGTCCAGGCAAACAATAATGGCGTCGATCAGTTTCTGAAATGCAAAGTATGTGACTCATCAGTCATCGTTAACAGAATCCTATATAATCAGTAAAATTAATTATTTTCAATAAAAAAAAATGTTTTCAATAGGTATACAGAGGAGGAGAGATTGCGATATCTGGTTAAATTGTCTGCCTTGTGTATTTATTTTCTCTGGAAGATAGCCGTTGCTGTCCGTCTTTTTAAACTTTGACCTGGTGCTTTGTATTGCGGGACACAGTCAGTGAGAAGACTGGTCTGATGATCTGCTGAATATTTGGCCAGAGAAATCAGTACGTACTCAAGTATAGTAGATGTTTCAAAAACAGCCTGAGAATTTGTTGAACCTTCTTTCTGATACGGGCCCCTGACAGAAAGCGAACAGTGAGTCAGAGACGAGATGAACTTACTGAGATGACCAAAGTGAAGAAGCAGTAGGATGGTTTGATAACTGTGATCAAAACAGGATAACCGTCTTATCGGCAACAACAATACCACAGTTTGAACCACTGGAGGAGGAGAAACTGGGATCTGCCTGTACCTGAAAATATACAGCATTTCCACAATTACATATCGTCACACTGGTGTTCACATTGATCGATTGCTCTGGCACGCTCTCTGTGTATCAGTCCAACTCCTACAGTTCTCCATTAATGCATGTCCATAGATCCTGGGTCAAGGGTTTGCCCCTTTTAAGCTGCATGGGACCACATGAGGAACTGAACAAAAGAACAAACAGAGGTAACTATGGATAAGAGACAAGCAATGCTATTTTGCAATTCCAGAAACTTAAAAAAAATGACCAAACTAAATCAAGACTGTGTGCTTGCTTTAAGTTAATTTATACTTTGATGTGAACTGTAACTTAATGCTAACACAAACAAACCCGGGATAGTAGGTGCTGCAAATGAGGCCAGATATAAAAAAAAAACAGGAAATAAAATCTGAGCCATGAATTAAAGAAAATACATCACTAAAGAAGAACAACTCATGACAGATGTGAGTGTAATGATTTCAAGTCCAGCTTCAGTTCATCATCATGTGCAGAGACAATCCAACCTCTGTGCACAGAACAGATCAACAAGTCCCCACAAACAAAAGCTACTGCAGCCTCTTTTAAAACAAAAAACTTCAGGAAACCCCTCTGTTAACACAGACGGGCAGGAGCTTCTGCAGCCAAGTGAACTATTAAACAAAAGTCCTTAGCAGGGTTTCTCCCCCAAGAAGACTGTTTGGATGCTTTTGGACAGTATTTCACATCTGCTCCTGTGGCTCATCATGCTGCCACATGTGCAAAGTTAGGGAAAAGTTTACAGTCAGCTTCCACTCAGGCCAACAAACCTGCACACAGAGTGTAAGCTGCACTGTGGTGCAGTTTCTTTTTAAAATTGCATTGCTGGACTCGATGAACCCTGTGACTGTATTTGAGATGTAGGCAGTCACTGCTGAACCTCAAAACTCTAAGTACATTGATATGAAAATAGTACAAGCTGTATAAAATGATTCAAATAAAATGTCAGCGTATGATGCAGCAGAATGAAAACAATGGGAAATTTTATTTTTTATGTATTCTGATAAATACTTAAAGAGGACATCTTATAGCCCCTTTCCACCTTTTCAAACAGTCCCCTGTGGTCTAAATGAAACATTTGTGCTGTGGTCAAAATATAACATGATTCAAGCACCAGAGGAGGTTTGTGACCTTGTATAAACCAGCTATCTCCGAACGCTTCGTTTTGGTGTGTGTGTCTCTTTAAATGCGATGAGCCCCCCCTGAGTTTTTCCGGTAGACATCACTCCTCTGTAACGAGAATGAAAATGGCCAACCTGTGCAAATGTTTTCTTCTGGGCTGGGGGTGGAGTCCATGGGGGAAGATATCAGGGAAGGGGAGGGTATTTGTTTTTACCAGAATCCAGCTCGTGACATCACAAGCTCAGCAAATTGAAACTGAGCATTTTTCTCGATGTTGTAAGACTTATACAGACCACAATAAAAGGCCTGGGTGG
The DNA here is from genome assembly GCF_963930695.1 of Labrus bergylta. NCBI lineage: Eukaryota > Metazoa > Chordata > Actinopteri > Labriformes > Labridae > Labrus > Labrus bergylta. The sequence continues at coordinate 9,177,005 of NC_089207.1, forward strand.
GTTTATTTCACATTTTGTGGCTCAGTAGACACTCAGGATACCCAAATATATGTTCAAAAACACTGTCAAAGTGGATTTTTCATAATATGACCCCTTTAAATTAACTATGAAAAAACCCTAAAAGACAGAGGAGAAAGTTCTCAGAGTTAAATTTATACATCTAAAACTTTGCACATGGCAAAAATCATCATCTAATTATAACCTAGAAATAAAAACAGATATATGCAGGTAACACTTAAGTCTAGTTTCTGACCTCAGAGTTACTGCCCCCTTTGTGTGCTACGATTCAAACAGGAATAATTACAGTGAATGAATGAGGTTTAAAGCATGACAGGTCGCTCTGCTTAATGTGCCACTCTGAAGCATCCAAAAGCCCATTCTTGTAACATACGATTGCAAATATCACTTGTGATCCATTATGATTCCTCCTGTTTATGACTCATATGGTGTTGACAGTGTCTTAACATCATGAAACCTGCATGAACCATTAAGTGACATCCGGAACAGCTTCAGGCTTTCCAGATATTTCCAGAAGATTCAGTCCACATCAGTGAAGTTATTTTTTCTCTTTCATAAAAAGGAGAAAATGATGAGCGCTGCAGCGTCGTGACTCATTCTGGTGGAAAACGACCTTTACAGTCTCCCTGGGAAATGTGCAATCAAACACACACACACACACACACACACACACACACACACACACACACACACACACAGAGTGTATAATCTTCTTTTGGGCATGTAATAATTTGTCACACTCAGCCACCGTGTATCGTAGATAATTTTGCTCTTTGAGCCAGCTTTGTTCGGCTTTATAATAGTCATAATTTGATGGAACTATTCTGTTGACATGGTTGCAAAAGAGAAAGTTACTTGTGTGATTGAGTCTGCTGAAATGTGTCAATAGCCAACTCAGTCCTCTTTTGTAATTCTTAAATGTCAGTAACAATGTTTCATCAAGGAAAAGTTCTCATATGACTGACTCCACGGTGATATTTAACATTTGGGAGCTGAAGCTTCTTGTGTGAAATGGAAAAGGAGCTTTCAAGGTTCTATGTGTCATACAACATACAGACAATTTCAGGAATTGAAACTTAATGAAGCGCTGCTAGAACAGGATTCTTTGAAGATTGAGGAAATGAGTTTGTTGAAGTGTGCAGCTAATATTCAAACAAATAAAACATTCAGGAAAATTCACTGTATGTGAGCAGGTGATGACATTTATGTCACACAAGCGGGGACAAAATGAAGCTCTTCATTGAGCCACTGTTGCTCGTATGTTCTTCCCACACGTACCTTAGAAGTCGTGAATATGTCCAATTACATGTAGCAGTCATAAAGATGTCACTTAAGTGTCCGACTGTGTAGCTTCGTCCGCCATCTTTCGTCTGGATTTTTCGCAGCATCTTGTACGCGTTAGGGCTTGCCTCCTGAGCATGGACTGTATGAAACATGGACGTAGTCTCAGTAAGGTCACCCATTGATTTCTGAAGCAAACTCTTGATGGCGGTGGCAATATTGAATATTATATCTCAACCTAATTTTTGGTCATCTACCTACAGACAAAGAGGCAGAGTTAAGGTGGGCACTAAGCCTCCTAGCAAACAGCTACAACAAGCCCCCTTGCTGTCATATCAGTCATGTCCCTAATGATGCGTCACTCTCATCCTTTATAAAATCAAAATGGATAAGTTATTTAAAAAAAAAACATTCCCTAGTGTGTGCCGATAAAGACCAAGATTATTTTTTTCGTGCCTGCTGTCAAAATGGGCATTTGAATAAGGGTTGTGTATGTGACTTCTGGGGCTTTTGCAGCCAGCCTCAAGTGGACAATCAAGGGACTGCATTTTTTTTTTGCACTTCCACGGAGGTTGCAGCTTGCTCCTGAGAACCCTCTGCCCGGCAGGGAAAACGTCACGCTGTGAAGTGTGCAAGTGTGAATAAGCTCGATGGCTTCCATGTGTGCATTACATGTTCATGTACCAGTGACTCATTCGCTCATGTAACATGTAGGTGGAAACGCTGGAGGGTTTCACCATCTAACAAAAGCAACGCTGTTATATCTTAAAACCCATTAGCCACATTAATTGTCTGATGAAAATGGTTTTGATGCATAGAGGTGCTGGTGCACTTATCGGGGTCACTGTGCCTTTTTATGAGTGTACTGCTATTCAGATCATATCAATATGAAGCATATGCAGGTTTGGAGTGCGAATACTCTGCAGGCTCAGGGTGAATTGTGAAGAGCCAATGACACAGAGGCGTGCACACGTAAAAAATACCTCATTGTGATTTTGTCATCCTGATGAAAGGATGGGCAGAGATCCACATGCATTCATATTTACAGTACACTGTACGATAATGTACAACTCCATTTCCCCCAAAAATGTGACGCTGTGTAAAATGCAAATAGACACAGAATGTGATAATTTGCAAAACATTGAAACCCCATATTTGATTAATTTCATTGAAAATAGCAAAAAGACAAAATATCAAAAGTTGAAACTGAGGGGCGCCGGTGGGATTGGTGGTTGGTTCGTGCACCCCGTGTACGGAGGCTGTGGCCTCAGGACGGGCAGCCAGAGTTCAAATCCAACCTGTGGCTCCTTTGCTGCAAGTGATTCCCCACTATCCCTGGTTTTCAACACTACCCTCTGTCCTGTCTCTCTAATAAGACGGAACATAACAAGTCAGAACATACATGTAGAAAAAGAAGGGTGAAACTGAGAAATGTTAGTGTTTGTGGAAAAAGTCATGCCCATTTCAAATCTGATGCTTACAACATGTTTCACAAAAGTGGAGACAGTGGCATCGAGAGACTGGATAAGAAATGCTTAAAAAACACACCTGATGGTACATCTCATAGTTAGTGTTGTTGCTGTTTAATTTATGTTGATGTAAAGCACTTTGGGATACATTTGTTGTCTGAAAAGTGCTATACAAATAAAGTTTGATTGATTGATTGATTAGTGAGGTTAATTGTCAACAGGTCAATTTCAGAATTTGTTCTCCTCAGTTCCCAAAAGTTGTGAAAAGTTGTAGGTTGTTGCAGGAGTCTGAGGGAGTCTGCAGAGCGACTGATCACCTCTGGAAACAGAAGTCACAGGTGAGCTGGTGAAAAAGCAGCGTATGTCATATAAATAAGAATAGTGAATATGCTTCCCATATCATAGGTTTATTGTAAATATATACTCATTATTCATACCTTTACAAAGTCATCTCGCCCCATGCAAAACATTTGTATCAAAACTTTATTCAGTAGTTCCAGTTCTGGGATAACATTTGCCATGCTTTTGTAACTTGTGTTTTTCATTGGATAAGTTAGGTTGTAACACAGATCATTCCAGGCATCCAGATTTCTCCCTTTTCATGCAGTTTCACAACGAGCTGCACTTCTGCTTTTGCAAGACATTCCCGTCCAACATCCCAAATCATGCTCGACCATGTGTATGGGAGACTACAGAGGGGCCACAAAGGTTAGATTTGATACTTCAGCCGCTAGCTGCTCACTTTGCTACAGAATAGAAGAGCATACAAGAGATTTATGATCATTACAGGAGCAAACACAACGTGTTTGTTTTGTTAAGAAATGTTGTTAAATGTTAGTCATAATGATAATGATTAAAAGAAGCATGCTGATGGATGTCTGAGAGGGCCTTATGAAGAACATATGACAAAAACATTAAAGGGTCAGTTCACCTAATTTTTAAAATATAACAAAAAATGTAGACGTGCAGAGTTTTGATTAATTATACCATATTTTTAATCACAGTGAAACTGAAAGGGATTTTGTTTTAAAAGTTTGCACATAACATATAGAGGAGTGCATTTTTATTGATCTGATTTGTATTCTCCCTAAAAAAAGGGGAACAAAGGAAGGGCTAACACCTAACCTAGTTCATACTTATTGTGCAGCAACAAAGATCAAAGAAGCATGGGTAAAGAAACGTAATCTCACAAGACTTTTCAGGTCAAGAGAACAGGACATCGTTAAGAGTTTAACTTTCCATGTTATTTGTAAAGCTCCTATGAGGAACATTTGGTTAGTGTTGATCTTGGTGACTCCTGTAGACAAAGCGGGACCTCTTACCTCTTACTTCTCAAATTTAAAATGAGTGTATTGCACCCTCATAGAACCAACCCGTCTCAAACTCTGGTCAAATAAAGCCAAAACTGTCTACATGTCTAAATATCAGCAGAGGTATCTGAAGATATGGTCTTAATAATTTGGGTGAAGAGAAAACTTGAAGATTAACTTAAGCTGGAAATCTTGTTTTTGCAAAGTGAATTCACAGTTGGTTGATATTTAGCCTTTGCTTCACTGTTTGCTTCAGTGTCTTCGACAGAGCAGCTGCAACAAAGCCCCCCAACCCCTAAAAAAAAAATCAACGCTTATAACTCAAAACTGTCTTTAGTGTAACATTGTCAGTGTAAATCCAGGAGCTTACATAATAAAAAGATGCTTCAAATGAGCATTAACACGGTAAAAAAAAAAAAAAAGGATTGAAATCGTCTGATGTACAGCTCTCCCTCTGAATGTATGTTATCAGATTCATGACTACAAGTTCATCAACTTGAATTCTAAGTTATTGTCTCACATATACAAGGACTCCTCATATGGGACTCGTACACTATCTGACACTACTCGACACAAATGAAAAAGAAAAATCTGTTTTATTTACCAAAGACGAGCGGCTTCACTCTGAAGTTTAAACATCCAGTATGATTTCGGGCTACGGTGCAGTTTTGTTTCATGTCACATATCAAAGCTTATTTCTTCAGAAAAGACTGATGCTACTGTACGTTGTGCTATCTTCTTCTTTTTTTGCCAACGTGTCACATAATTAAAAAAAAGTCATAACTCAAATGTTCTTTGTAATAAAAGCTGTACAGACACACTGCTCTTTTGAAGGTTGAAGCAATAGGATGATGACTGGGCCTCTTTAGTCATGGGAAATGTATGTGTATATGTTGATGAGTAAAAAGTACCTCTTTTATCTCTACAATTATTCACTATCTTTACATTAAAGAAAACATATGAAGAGAAGATGAGTGCTTGATGGGAAAACATACCGGCTACCTTGTGTTGACAATTAACACAAAAACATCAGTAACTGAAAAGCACAGACTCACAATCATCACGGGGAAACTGCTAAAGAGTCAACACAGCTTAAGACCGACCAATAAAAATCAACAGAAACATCCAAACAAACAGCAGCAAACACAAAAGAAAAAACAGATAGAAAACCATGCAGACAAGAAAAAAAATGTTTATTGAACTTAAGTAGGAATGTAATCAAACTGTGGTCTGTAATGAATGAAGACAAAAAAAGAAACTACAAACACAAAGTAGGTGCTAAACCTACAGACAACCTCGTCTCAGTCCTGGTCCAGTCATGTTTCTTTCTACATTAAATTAAACCAAAGCTGCTGGTTAAAAAAAAAAAAAGAGGAGGCATGAAAAGGTGACAGATCTATCAGGAGTTCTCTATGAGGATGTTTTAATCAGAGGTTATGCTATCAGTGCATGGTTCAATTCTGTTCACTGCTCAGACAGCGGCTCTTTACAGGTTCAGCCTCTCTGACTACACTAAGAAAGTTTGTTCATAAATAAAAACAACAACGACATAAAATAACACCCGTTTGTTCTTGAACCCGGACAACAGTTTTTGAGAAAAAAAAGAAAGAAAAAAAAGTTGCTTGATAATTGGATCTTCTGCTAGGTTCAGTTCTGGCAGTTTGAGAACTGGCTGAGATTTAAGCAGATGTGTTTTTTTTTTCTTCTCGATCCTCTTCTGTTGTTTGTTTTGGTTTTTCTTTTCCCTCCATCAGATCCGTCTCGAAGCCGATTTGCTCACTCCACTTTGCTGTAGTCGTCTACGTGGCCCAGCACCTTCTTCCTCTGCCGTATCATGTGGAAGTAAAGCTGGGGGAACACTGGGAGGGGGGCAGGGGGGCAGAGGGGGATCAGGGTGCTGTGTTGCTGGACACGGTTTACCTTTTTATCACGCTCAGTGGCAATTTTACAAAGTACACCTGTACAATCTAACACAATCCAACACAACAGCTTTGAACAAAAATCTCTCTGTCTTTTGACACCTTTGTGTTAAATCACTCCAGGTTAGACTCTGACCGGGGACTCCTTTACCGGAAGTTTCCCCCTCTATCTACTGTCCTCTCAAATCAAGACATAAAAGCCCCAAAAATCTATCTTAAAGAAAACTACCAAAATGTGGGTTCCAAGGATCTCTATTTTTGTTGCCGTGGTATTGAAACAGATATCAATAAAGTTTGATTTTTACTATTATCATATCGAAGGTAAGATCACATTTCTAATTTAAAAAAAAAAACCAGATAGATATTTGGGCTTTTTATGCCTTTATTTAGAGACAGGCAGTGGATAGAGTCAGAAACCTGGAAAGAGAGAGAATTGGGAACATGTATGAAAGGAGCCACAGGTTGGATTTGAACCCGGGCCTCCCGTTCTCGAGGACTGCGGCCTCTGTACATGGGGCACATGCACTAACTACTAGGCTACCAGCTTCTTTTTAATGTTTTTTTTTTTCCAGGAGCAAAAATAGGTTTAAAAATGTATTATATTACATCAATTAATAAACTTACAATCTACAGTTTGTACGTTGTGTTTCATTTTCAAAGCATGTCTAAGGTCACGGTCACACTGGCCATCCGTACCGTGCCCAAGCATGCTTCAACGATAAAGTCCAGTTCGTTTGGCCAGTGTGACCGCGCCCTAAACTAGATTGTGAAATAAATTCACCTAAAAAATGCCAAAACCCCACCACAAGAGGGCGTTAGGGAGAGCAGTGCAGTAGCACACTGTTGCAGCAAACTGTACCAAACTACCTTTCTATACCTTTTGTGTGACATGCTACGTCGCATTAGCTCGTGCAAGTCTTGACTTGTGTATAAGTGCACAGGCAGAGATTGCTGTCAGGATGTGAAGAGATTTCATCAAATGCAACAAAATGACAAATCACTGGCCTTAAAGTGCAGGACAGTGAGTTGTTACAACAATAAACAATTTTGCCACCTTTTGACAGTTAAAAACCCTTTCCTGTAATCAAAGTCTGAAGCTAAATACATCATACACTGTTGAGTTGATGCATTTTTAATTTTCACTACAAAAAAAAGGAAACGTTATCATCTGCAGGGTGACTTACGGGGAATGTAGGAGATCATTGTGAGGATGAGGAAGGTGTAGTAGTCGAAGGAGAAGTTGTACTTGTTGGGTAGAGTGATGGAGTACAGGCCCGTCTTCTGCACGAACGGCAGCGCTGCATAGATGGTCAGCAGTTCCCCGGTCACCCCCATGGGATACAGCGCGAAAAAAAAGGTGTACCTGTGGCAGAGGGGTTTATGAAAGGGAAGCCCGGGGAGGGAAATAAAGAATAAACACACAATGCTTTATTGGTCAATGTTTCTGCAACATGAGAGCTTAAACAGCAAATCACTGCAGGACATAAGCATGATTTGCTTTCCCACTGTCTGCACCACAACCATCAGTGTGATTGAATGCCAGTAAACCAACGAAAAATATGTTAATATTAATGGACGAAGCCTGAGTGACGTCAGCCATCTGTTCATGCAGGGGGCTCCGGGGGCTCATCGGCAGCAGCCGCCATGCTGGAAATCCTGTCTCAGTCTAACTTTCAGTCAGCCTAACGACAGGCTGAGAGCTGAGGCGGGTTTTACACACTGTGTGTTGCTACACACTGTGTTTTTAATAACAATAACTCTTCTCACAAGTGGAAGTGTAGATACTGTGTAATTTTCTATTATTGTATTTTTTTATTTAACTGATGTAAATATGTTTGATTTTTAACTTCTATTTTTATTTTGAATAATTATATTCCTGTTTCCTGTTTTCTTGAGCTGCTGTAATGCAAACATTTCCCCCATGGGGGATCAATAAAGTTTATCTTTATCTTTTATCTTTAAGCCTCCTGACAAAACTGCTACACTTGGCCCACCTGTAAATCATGTCAGCTATGTGCCTAACTATGGATAACACATATCTTTCAAAAAATCGAAACGGATGCTTTATTAAAAAATTCACCGCCCATACAGTGTATGCCCATGATGACAATAACTAATCAGACCTATTTTGTTCTTGGTACCAGGCTGTAGATCTAGATATTTACTGGCAGAGCTGCTGAAGCATCGGGCCTTTGGTGAAAACGCTCATGATTACATATAATTATTATACTTAACTTCTTCTACAGGGTTAAAAATAAATGAAAGACAACATGTTCATTCTCTTCCTGATCCAGCACTAAACCCAGGGACTGTTTGCTCTGATCTTTCACTAAATTGCCTTCAGATGCACAATCTATTTTTCTGCCCTTCAACGTGCCACTGACATGAAAGTCGAACACCAATATAGCGGTGGTCTCATTTGCTACCTAGCAACAAAGGCTGCGGAGAGGGAGGCACTTAACAACGGTTGCCTTGGTTGAAGATGCAGATGAATCCCATCAAGAAGATTCAGAGATGTAGGATGAAGTGGAAGGTTTCAAAGGTTAGAGACATTAAAAAGACATTTGAAGACATTGACTTTGGTTTTTTGTAAGTTTGAAATAGATTTTTTCCACTGTTTTTTTGTCCTTTATAGTTGAATGACTTTAGTTTTAATTATGAATGTACAGATTATTATGACCATTATGTGATGAATCAGGGGTGGGATAGAATATTGATGCAGCAATATATAGTCCTGACTCGTGTGATCAATCATCGTATCGCTGGTTACAATTAAATATAATAATAATAATAATATATAAAATATAATTAAAAATTATATATATATAATTTTTTTAATGGCACTCTTAGCATTTTTTCTGCTAATTTGTATCACTACTCCCTGACTCCTCACGGTGGTGCTCACGAATTTAATGATAGTAACATGAACGGGAGTGAACCGACCATAGAAGAAAAAGATGGCGGCTTGAAAGAAGTCTGCAGCATAATGTTGGACAGCAGCGAGAAGAAATCAAAAGATGAAGTGTTAAAAGAGATGACACTAAAGTGTACTAATTCCCCGAAGGCTCAGGGAAGTAAAAATAGAAAAGAACTATGTGCAAAGTTTTGCAAACTGTGAGCATGGTTTCATAAAAACAGATAACACATCTGTGCACACGGATTTGTTAACTATGGGAATATATCTTCAAATATTTTTTCCTTACCTGAGCTCCGACAATTGAAATAAATGAATACATGAATCCCGCACTTAACTGTTTTCACATCTAACCAGTTACCAACACAAAGAAGTTGACTAAACAGCATTTTCATCATTTTTGGTCATCTGTAAATACTCATTTCAACAGACGAATGTTAATTATTTACTCTGTGTTTTCAACGAGTAGACACATGTGTCCTCCTCGTGTTGGTGGTCCTACCTTGCCCATTTGATGAGGTATGGCAGGTGGTTGAGCAGGCTGAAGGTGTAGAAGGAGTAGCGGATGATCTCTGTGACGGTCCAGGCTGTGACAAACAGCAGCACGCTGTCCTCGCTCTGCACCTGCAGACACACACACACACACACACACACACACACACACACACACACACACACACACACACACACACACACACACACACACACACACACACACACACACACACACACACACACACACACACACACACACACACACACACACACACACACACACACACACACACACACACACACACACACACACACACACACACACACAGGACGGTGAGAGGGAGGAGAGAGAAACAGACGGGTGTCCATCATGCTGCTGTCGTTACACTGCTGGAAACTAATCTAAACCTTTCAGCCCAGAAACATGCTTGTTTGTTTCAGATGCTCAGAGATCAGCTCACACTGCAGGCAGAGCGTCTCTATCGTCAGACATTGGGGTTAAAAACGATGCAAATAGGTTGTTATGAAAATAGCACACGTCTTATTGCAGACTCATAACCAACAACACATTTTCATCACACAAAACGAGAGCATACTGAGAAAAGTCAGTATATTACCATCAGAAGGCACATAAAAACATGAAATACAAACATTATTTACAACAAAAAACGTCAGCACATTCAATCCTGCAACCCTGCAGCAAGACCGTCAGACACTACTTACACATTTACAGCTCCCCGATCTATTCACAGGGCAAACAGCATATCAGTGGGTCACTTTTGGACATTCTTCAGTCATATTTTTTTTAGTACCAGAGTGAGATTTATTTGTGAGGTAGAAAGCTAGAAAAAAAAATAGTAAAATAAAGATCTTACCTCCCTGACGCTGTGTGTGACGGCCCAGGTGAGAAATACTCTGGACATGACCTGGAATCCAGTCAGGACTACAGAGGACGGTACGATCCCTGGGATACGAGACAAAAGATAAGCAAATAAATACACAAGCATGAAACAATACTACAATGTGTGAATTTTGCTTCTCAAGACATTTTCAGGTAAAAAAAAAAAAAACAACTACCCGACAGTTTTTTTTCTCCATTTAATTTGAGTTTAAATTGAAGTTGCAGTTTTATTTGCTCACTCCAAACATTCAATAAATTGGAGATTAATTGGTGTCTATTTCGGCGCCCCTTGTGGACAAACTGGTCATGTTTTCATTTTGCTTATCTTGTCCTGTGCATCTCTAACTAGTGTTTCATTGACTAAAAAAAAGTCATACTGCTGTACTTTGACAGTTAGAAGTGCTGTGCAGTGGAAAACTTTTAGAAGAAGTCTGTTTCTGCAGGGTGCTGTCAGTCGCCTCGTCGGAAGCCTGACGCCTAGCAGCCGTTTCAGGCATTAAGAATAACTTCATAGAAATAGTCAATCTTTATGCCGATGGTCTTTTTTGATTTTTTTAGCACATTAAGAGTCGTCAATGTTCATTTGAGTTTTTTTTTTTTTTTTACAAATTAAAAGTCTTCTCGGGAGCTTTAAATCACACAAGCCTGAAAAATGCAGCGTAAGCATTGTTCAGTTCACGCCTCCTTCATATTTACAGCCAAGAGGTGAAGTAACTTGATATGAGATCAAGGGAGAATTGTATGCTCACTGCTTAGCCATTTTATGATTTATTCGAGAAGCACCAGTTTTCTAAGTGTTTCTTTCTTTTTTTTTTCTTTTTTTTTTTAGGGCAAGCTCGTTCTTCTTGGACTTCACTTCTGTCGGACTTCATAATGGCAGACATCGCATAGAGAAATGGATGTCAAATGGGATTGAGGACTTAAACGGAGGTAATGACTTTTAGAAATAAAAAATCTAAAACACACAAAACATATTGTGACAAAAGAAAGACAAATATTGATAGTAGTGGAGTTAGTGTGAGTTTGATCCAAATGAAAAAGGGCCCAGATATCAGAGGGGACGCATTATCTTTAACTTGCCAGCAGAGAGCAACCTAGAGTGAGTGTTTGAGAGATTGCTCTGAGTGGACGGCAGCTGAAGGGGGGCGCGATTATCCTCCATTAATCCCAGATAATGAAGGAAAAAGATTATGAGCCTCGGCTAGACAGCCGGACAAGAGCTGGTGTCTCCTTTTACATGCAGAAGCCACAGGAGCCAGAAGGTTCTCTCTGCTTAAAATCACTGAAGAAATAATAAGCTTCTGTTTCTCTGTACGTATATCTACATCAGATAGAAATCTTCAGAGGCCATCTGATAAGTCATAATAGTGACTGTGTCGTGCCATTACAAGCCTCCAGAGCAGCATCAGCGCTCTGCTTTCTGAACACCAAATGCAAAACTGTGGATGATTTAATGGCCGTGTTTGGGAGCACCTTCAATAAAGAGCATCTGTTCACAGATTTTTTTAAATATTTTTTTTACTCCACAGGGGGTTCAGCGCACATTGGCACATCGCACACAGTGATACTTCTATGCTCTTTACCCTCACAGACATGAGCAGACGATAAGGCTTACACCATGTTGACCCTGGTGGTTATGTCAGTGGATGGTGTAATATGACTTTTAAACACACACAAGTCTCCCGCATGTGTTTGCTTTTCTTAATATAATCTGATTATTACGTTGACATCGGTCAAACAGTGACCTTTGCGAGACTGAAGTAAAACTGAGGCGAGGAGTGGAAATGATCAACGTAAGATGAAGAAAACTCACCGACAGCACAGTGTAGAATCTGTGAAAGGCAAACATAACAGAGAATCACTCAACCAGCTTCTGAAAGTAAAGTACATGCAGCACATGGCAGCTTCTTTTAACTCGCACAACACAGTCTCCTTATACACATTTTGTTTACAATCAAACTAAAGCGTATCCTATTTCATTATCATCATTCATGTTACATTTTTAAAAGAAACAACTTTCACAACTCTAGGATACATAAACTCAATAGTTTATCAGTTGTGTTTTGGCACTGGATCAGTTATGCATCGTGGTGCCGGCAGTGTTCAGTGAGAGCTTTAAGTTATTTTATGAATGGAAGATAAGGAGCGCTATCAGTAGCTCTGGAAAGGATCACGACACTCCTCTTCTCTCGCTGCTTAGCCTCTGCACTAACACACCAGTGTTCATGTAGGTGTGTGAAAGAACATTGTAAAAATGTGAGGGGACGACACAAATCTCTTGGAACTAGTTTGGAAATAGCAGCGGCTAAAAAAATAGCAGGGGCTCTCCTGTAAGTGTCCACTGACAGCGTTTTTTTAAATGCAAATCACTCTGTGCTACATTATCAGTGTATGCAAAGGGCTCTACAATAAAGTTGTGTTTATTTATTGTGTTTTTTGCGCTGATATGTTAAAGAGGACATGTCAAACACTTCAGAGATAACAGGTCTGTGAGGACCTTTGAATTTGAATCCTGATTTTATTGACATGTTAATGTTGAACAGCCACAGATTTATAAGATAACACCAAAATACACCATAAGTGAGTCCCTGTAGGTTATGTGCTGCTTGGGCTGTTTGTCTTGTTTTCTTGTTTTCTTTGATGAGAGAGCTCCTGATTACATTTAAGTGATAAATACTCAACTTCTCTTGAAAGTATATATACCCCCCGAACACAATTATCAGCCATTTGTAATCTCTCGTTGTGCCCGTCTCACCTCCAGCAAAGCTCCGGTTTGAAAGAACTTCAGGGGCTTCTCTATGGAGTAGTAAAGCCCATGGTAGCTTCCTCTGGCCAGGTAAGCTCTGACCAGACCCACAGCTATCACCAGCCACCTGAAAAAAAAACACAAAAACCACAGAATCCTTTCAGCAGTAGTAAACAGCAGCAGCTTGTACTGGAAGATCATACAAGCAGAAAATGTAGAAGTGTCAGTCACTGTTTTCTTTGCCGTAGCTGTAATAAGCATCTACAAGCTGAAGACATTCAGAAATGAAGATTTATGTTAAACAATATTAATCTAATAGATCAACTAGGTCAAATGAAATTCATACTTCCAGGGAAAGATGTATTGTTTTTTAAGTATAAATATTAAAAACTAGCTGATAGGTGATATTAAAACAGGTAAATGCTTTGATGCATGGTAAGAGAAGTGATGAAAACAAACAAACAATCAAAGATTTTCTATAATCATGCAAACCAATCCATTACATCAATTAGACTCGCTCCTTCAACACATAAGTCAGAGCAAATGAAAGAAGGAGTAAATTTGAGATTTTTAGCTAGACCAGCCCTGGGCCCGAGTGAAAGATTTTATTCACTCGATGCTTTCACTGAATTAAAAATGTTGCTTGCATCCATTAGGAGTCAATCTAAGTCATCGGGATGAATATCAATATCTGAGCCTGTAGGGCAGAAACTGCCTGCTTAGCTGCTCTGAATGCAGCCTCTGCATTTGAGGGAAACTGTGGATTGTACGACACCCTAACGTTTGCTCAATACAAAGCAAGCACTGTATTCATGGCCCATCAAAACTGAGACTCACACACAATGTGACCTAACTGGTTGGAACAGGGAGCACACAACACCCACCATTCAATTGTGCAACAGTCTGAAACCCAGTGCAATAAACACACACACACACAGATTTTTCAGCAAGGCAACAGAGATATAAGATATGTGTGTCTGTTCTTTATTACACATCATTAAATTGTAACAATTTAGTGTTAAATCCACTGCACACACTGCAATTTATTATGCTGTATAGTAGAGTGTATAGTAAAGTAAATAGAAGAAAAAATGTACAATATGTTATTTTTTACTGAAAAATGGATTAAAAGCACAATCTAAATGTTAGCACAAAAGGCAACCACTATCATTTCCTTCGCACACTTATTTTATTTTACTAAAGTTTATTTAGCTACATTAATTTCATATAGCCTATTTTTTTTAGAAATATGTTTGATATTTTTAAAAAAAGCTGTATTTTTATTTCTTTAGGAAATTCTGACAGGGAGGCTCTTCAGGATAATTTTATGTCTATGTTTCTACGTAGTTGACATGACCCTCACTCTTTAACATTAAAGTAACACAGGGGATCTTAACTAAAGTTGCAACTGTCTTTGATTTCTTTTTTTTTTCATTAAAACATAAATTGACACTCAAAGTATCCTTAAAATTGAAGATAGAAAAAAAAAAAAAAACAGGTCTGCAAGGTTGGATAGGTAAAACTTTTCACAACAACTAAAAGATATATTTATGATATTATTACAAATAAAAAAACCTGCATTAGGGCTGTTTTAGATTGACTTTAAAGACAATATAGTCTTCTTTTTATTTTTTATTTTTTTATCAATTACTTCGATTTTAGTCTTGACTTTTATTTGGTTACCATTACAGAGAATTTGTGAAAAGACAAACCATCTTTTTATCAGGCGTTGTTTTTTTTATTTTATTTAGATTTGTAATGTGATTTGTTTCCTTTTTTTTTTTTTTTTTTTACGTATAAGTAAAAAATCAAATTCAGTCGTTGGCCTGCAGAAATAACCAAATAAATATGAATAATAAATGACAATGCATTGAGAAAAGACGCCCTTTCTGCAGAAGAAGAAGATCATAGAGTGTAAATAGGTCTAAATGCGGACAATAAACCATCTGTCTTATTATTATTATGTCTGTATTGTATGCGACGTGGTGACCCGCCAGTCACAGTTCATGTGCACGCCGGGTGTCTGTCTGACGTTAATCTGCAGAAACAGTTGAACGTGGGGCACGCAGACTCAAATTTATGTCACTACACAGCATGCTTGCCCTGTTTCCAATTATAACTAAGTGCAATTTGCAGGTTAACAGCCCAAAAATAACACTACAACAGGGAGATCCTGCTCCCATTTCCAGTCCTCACACACTCCTACAAAGCAGCATTAGCACGAGGAGGGAACACGCTACATACCCCGCTGTCATAACAACGTTATAAATGACCAGGTAAGCCGTGGCCAGGGCACCGGGTCCCTTCTTCTTCTTCTGGACCACATCGCTGTGTCCCGTCTTGCTGGTCCCCGGAGCAGCTGCCGACATGACTGCAACCCCCAACGGTCTTTGGTCCTCGTCTGCACGGTCGGTGGCTGTCAGGTTCACCGAGTCAGGAAACGAACTGGGGCCAGACCCGGATGTCTAATCCTGTAAGCGAGAGGATTCACTCCACTTTACTCCCGGCTTCGCAATGAAATGCGCTCACTCGAATCACCAACATTAAAATTGATGCAACTTCCCTTAATAGTCGACTTTATCGTTTAAGGTTTGACGTTAATATGTTGTTCAGTACTGCTCATTCCACCCAAAGTATCCGCAAACGTTAAAAGTACTCGAAGCGCATGAACGATCTTGAACCGAGTTTGTACTCTTTGTCAATTCTTCTGATTAAGACGCTTTGTGATAGCGCCCTCTATTGTTCGTTTAGACTACATGCCAAGAGGTGCTGCTTGTCAACAGGCAACTGCTTGGGGTTGCCTAGTTATTATAAAACATTATAAAACTACAACACCAAAAAACAACGAAGAAATCAAATCAGTTAAATAAAAACAGTGCTGGTACAATTTAAAAAATATGTTTGCTTCTCACCATGTTGAAACATGAATATAATCATAAAATGTTGGAATTTGTTAGGAGAAATTAGAAATCTACCTTAAAAAGTATATTTGATTACCTTGTTGGTAACATTGTTCTAAAATTTGGAGACTGAAGAGATACAAGTCTTTGTGCAGTTGAGCCAATTCGTCTGTAATATCCACACTTTGAGACGAAAATAAACACTTAAAGTGTTTAGTAAAACAATGCGACTTAAACAAAATAACTTTGTACTAATTCACTACTCACTCCATATGCACAGAGTATGAGGAGCAAGTTTTGGTAGGCTACTCTATTATTTAATATTTCAGGGAAAGGGTATGGACAATTATCCCCTATCAAATAATACTCACAGTACAGAATAACTTTAAAACAAAATACTTGTTTAATTTGTTCTGTATACAAGAAGCATATTTGGATACTAAATAATACTGGATATTGGATACTATATATGATGTACGTCGCTTTGGATAAAAGCGTCTGCTAAGTGAATTGTAGAATTGTAAAATATAATAATAATAATCTACACTTTTGTCAATAGCTGATCTATTTTTTATTTTTTAAATCTATTTTTTAGTATCTATGTTTTTGTACATTCTTAATTTTTCTTTTTTTTCTTTAAGTTGTACAGTGTTCACTTTTTTGTCTGCAATTTTTGCTCTTTGCTGCTGTAACACTGTAAATTTCCCCATTGTGGGTTAAATAAAGGATTATCTTATCTTATTTTATCTTATAAACCTGTATTTAAGATTTTAAAGGAAGCATTTCAGTATAGCCGAGACAAAAAGCCCCTATCAAACAGTACGCTCCATACTACACAGAGCTGCATGGTAGCATATATCAATAGGTGGCACTGTTTGGCAGAACACCTGTAATTGAATTGATTGGACTTGTAAAGATAAAGATAAAAAGATAAAGATAAAGATAAAGATAAAGATAAAGATAACAAGAAAACAGGGGACGGGAAATAATTATTACAAATAAAAATAGAAGTTAAAAATCAAATCAAACATATTTACATCAGTTAAATAAATTAAAAATACAATAATGGAAAAATTACCGAGGAGGTATGCAGTCTTGATTATGCTACCAGATCTTTCTCTCCACTTTTTCTTCTCTCCACTAGATGTCAGTGTTTCCTTATATTTTTTACATAAGGAACATCGGGCGTCAGAATGAATTCAGTGCATTGTGTGTAATATTTTAAGAGTACATATTAACAAGTATTTTACACAGAAGGTAAAAAAAAGAAAAGAATTAAAAGCCGAAGACGAATTTATATACATATAAAAAAAAGATTAAACTCCTGCATTTGCGGCGTCTAAAAAAAAAAAAAAAAAAAAAAAAAAAAAAATTGTCTTCAGGCTTTATTGAGGGCAGCCAAGTTTTCCGGAAGAGCAACTGGTGCGAGTTTAATGGACAAGGAAGAGATATTTGTTTAGGTTTAGTCAGGAAAACATACATTCTTTTTGTTGTTTCTTCAGATTGTCTTGCTCTTTTTTAATTCGTTAGCATGCCTTTGTTTGCCCAAAATCCATTTGACCAAGATGTTGGTGAGTGAAGTGCTTTTTATTTGGTGTTTTTCAGTGAGTCAGTTAACGATAGGGCCAACAACACTTGAAGCTAACGCTAGCTTAGCTTGACTTCTTCGGTTCGTTGTGGCATTTTAAGTTTAGCTGCCGGTGTCGACAACAACAACAACAACAACAACAACCTCAACAACCTCAAGTCGCTGTTACTTTGTCGGCCTGTCTGGTTGTCATTAACTTCAGTTCAGATAGTCAGCCAGCTCATTTTCAGTCTGTTATTCATGTTTATTATCATCATAAAAGAATTGTGTAGATATCTGATTGTTAGTCAACATTAACGGTGTTTGTTGTGTTTTATTACTGCTGTAGTTCAGTCAACATCTAAAGGTGTTTGTTGTGTTTTATTACTGCTGTAGTTCAGTCAACATCTAAAGGTGTTTGTTGTGTTTTATTACTGCTGTAGTTCAGTCAACATCTAAAGGTGTTTGTTGTGTTTTATTACTGCTGTAGTTCAGTCAACATCTAAAGGTGTTTGTTGTGTTTTATTACTGCTGTAGTTCAGTCAACATCTAAAGGTGTTTGTTGTGTTTTATTACTGCTGTAGTTCAGTCAACATCTAAAGGTGTTTGTTGTGTTTTATTACTGCTGTAGTTCAGTCAACATCTAAAGGTGTTGGGCCAGGCATATTGATTTATTTATTACTTTTAATGCCCAGTGTAACCCAAAGTGTTTCACAGAAACAAAGAGAATTATAATAAGAATAATCTATGATAATAATGAGCTTTATTAATATTCCAAACCAAAGTTACCAAGTGCACACACAAACAAACAAACAAACAAACAAACAAAGAAAAGTTACAACTATGTTGAAAAACACACAAGAAATAAACATGTTAAAACAGTACAACAAAGTAGGGCTGGGCGATATGGACCGAAACTCATTTCTCGATATTGTTTAGCTGAATGGCGATACTATCGATATGTATTTTATTAACAGTGAAAACATATGGAAAAATAAACTACCCGTTTGTGAATTTAATATTATAAAATAAAAATGTTCCTTAAATACAATAAAATAGAGAAAGAGAGAGAGAAGAGGAGGAGCAGGGTAAAGAGGCACAGAGAGTCATCATCAGTGAGATGAGAAAAAGAATATAATAGATTTACTTTATTGATCCCAAACTGGGAAATTGTGGCGTTACAGCAGCAGGTTGTCCAAACACACAATATGAGTAAAAAAACACAATGTTAGCAAATCTAAACACAATATAATATTAAATACAAAGTAAATAAGTACTAAAAGATATCAAAAATAAGAATGTGAATATATACAACCAGGATTTCACTAAGCATTACTAGTCTTAAATTGGAAGATTGAATGTAAATGTGCAAAAACAGAGTCGTAAATGGTAGTAAATTAAATATGAAAGGTTAAATGTAAATGTGCAAATACAGAGTCGTAAATGGACAGTATTGACATAAGTTAAAGTGCATGAGTGTAGACATATCATAAGCAGAAACTATACAATATAACGGCGAGTAGACAGCCATAAAGGTGACCTGGCACCTCTATAACGTTATTTTAATGCAACATAAACTATATCCATATTAACGATATTGTCTTACCCTAGATCTTGTTTGAAAATATATCGATATATCTTAAAAACTCGATATATTGCCCAGCCCTACAACAAAGTATACATTTTTCATTAAGGATAACATTTAATGTGAAAGAATATTCAATAAAAAGTCATTTAGTAGATTTAGAAATAGTAAGCAGTGTTTCTGATCTTCGCTCCTCAGGCAATTTGTCCCAAAATTGATGAGCATAGTCGCTAAATGGGACTTCCCTATGTTTAGTTTTTAATCTTGGAACGGCCAATAATCCAGAACCAGCGGACCTAAGAGGTCTGGGAGGTTCATACTGGGTCAGAGGGTCTGATGGGTAACTTGGAATTCCTAATACCTATGATGACAAAACAGTGTCTAGTGTCTGTGTTGAAACGTCCACCTTTAGCTTTTTATGACTTGCATTTGTGTGACATGGTATAAAACCAAACATTTCAATGGGCCGAATTAAACGATTAAGCTTTTGGCTGCATCGATTCAGTTAATTATGAAGCCTAAGCTTATTTATTTGTGTTGTAAAAATGCTTTCCAAATAGTTGCGTTATCCAAATTTCATGCAAACTTCCCTGGTCATGTTACTTATCAGTCCCTGCAACACCACGGTTCTCGTTCTATCAGACAATGGTGCGCTGTCTCACTTAACTGGCTCACTTAACTGAGTGGTGTAGTCAAGATGATGGCAATGACTGGTTTCAGGATTTTAATAGAAAATTGGCACATAAGTGAATTCCTCTTTGTATGACAATGCTGGAGTTTGTAAAGTCTCCTGACAAAAAAAACAAACAAACATTTTAACAAAATGTCCAAAAAACAAAACTCGTAACATTAATGGAAAAAGTGCAGATTTTCTTTGTCACACAGCAGATCTTATGAGTGTGGCCATTGTTCAGGCTGTCTCCTGCTAATCTGATCACAAGTTAAAATGTTTCAAGACCCACTTAACACATTAAATGTGAAATTTAGTTGGCTCAACCCAACATTGCTCCGCTCTAAAAATGTGGCAGCTCAACATTGCTATTCATTGCTATAACATTTACCCGCTGTGGCTGGCAGGCCTGCCTAACATAATATTATGTCTAAAGATAAGAAACCGTGATTCCAGTAAAGATATATCCTCATATGCACTGTTTCCTTGTTTGACAAATTTACAGAAAAGGCAACCAATGAAAACAACACCACAGATGACTGGGGGCTCATTATGGACATCTGTGATAAGATTGGAACGACGACCAATGGGTAAGCTGGAGAAAAGGCATTTCACTCAAAGCATCTAGAGCTGAATAGGATATGAGCAGCAACGATAACTAGGTTACTTTTTAAAGGGAAGTACATTTGTATAAGATCTCCATCCATCCATCCATTATCTACACCACTTTCCCGTTCTGGGTCGCGGGGCTGCAGCCGATCCCAGCTGTCAGTGGGCGAGAGGCGGGGTAACACCCTGGACTGTTCACCTGTCAATCACAACGCTGTATGAGACCTTCAGTGTGAAAACAATCAGGGCCCGCACACAGGATCATCTCTGCTGTAAGGAGTGTGTTATAAAGTCAGTTATTTTACGAGCATGAGCAATCATTTGTGTTCTGTTCACTTCTCTTTCAGACCAAAGGACGGCTTGAGATCAATTATGAAGAGAGTGAACCACAAAGTGCCTCATGTCGCCATGCAGGCGCTCAATGTAAGTCTGCTACTTTATCGCCACTGTAATATTTCCATATCCTCGACACAGCCTGCGTCAATAAAGGTAGACATTTTAGTTCTCTGCTTGATGCAAGCTTCCAATTCTATATCAAAAAACTTTCTCAAATGTAAGAAAGAAAACATACCAATTTAGAATAACCAGAAACTTAGATTGGTCAAAAACATCCTTGACCAATCTAAGTTTCTGGTTATTCTAAATTGGTATGTTTTCTTTCTTACATTTGAGAAAGTTTTTGATATAGAATTGGAAGCTTGCAACGTCCTCCAAAGCTTAAAGAAGATTTACCCAATATAAATTATTATATGCCTCACAGAATTGAAGAAAGTTAAAACAAGCTTGTCATTAAAAAACAAGTTGATTTCAAAGAGCTTTAGAAAACAAACATTCAAAAAAATCATTACATGAAGATGGTAGAAACTCTGAAATATCTCTCTGTCAGGCCAACACTTGTGTTCAAGACAGTCGTGTTGCTGAAAATGTTGAAAGAAGCTTCAGTAGCACGCTGTATTTATCTTCATCTGTCTGAACAAGATGTTCAACATAAAATAGATTTTAAACCCCCAGTTTTTGAGAAACCGTTTTTAAACACACAAAGACAGAAAGAAAGTGAAATACATTTGAGGAGTTTGAAACACTTCTGCCCCATGGCGTAAGAAATGCTGCTGCCGTTGGGCTGTAATTCCTCTAATACTCCAATAGTGACGCCACAAAGTCAAGTGGAAGATTTGTAACGGGGAGGATTTCAGTCAGATGAGTAATGTGAGAGCTGATTCTGCCTCTGTCTGAGTCATCATGAGCAAGTGTCACATGCTCTGTATTTACATCTCAGGTTACATTCACTCACATGATTCAAGCCCTATTGTCATGAGAAAAGTTTAAAACTTCTACTAATTCATACTTTTATTATCCGGTTATGTCAGCAGTAAAGATCCCTTTAGGTTGGTTATACATTTAAAAAACATGTCTTTCTTTACAATAATACTAAAAATTCCTAATGTGTAATTTTGTTTTTAATTTTCCACTCTTTCTCTTGTAGTTGCTCAGTGCTTGTGTGTCAAACTGTGGCAAAATATTCCATTTGGAAATCTGCTCAAGAGAGTTTGCAAGTGAAGTACGGAGTGTGCTGAGCCGGGTATGTACACATGTCTTGTTTGTTTTGCTGGTAAACTTGTCAGTTTTGTTTGATTTGAATAACTCTTTATGTCTGTCATCTCTTTGTACACTCGTGACCCGTGTTGTTCTCACAGACGTGCTCACCTACTCATCTTTCCTGAATGCGTTACTTACACATAAACTCAACTTTGTGGCATCACCGGTGATTGTTTGCCTGTCGTCTGTAGGCTCACTCCAGGGTGTGTGAAAAGCTCAAGGCTCTGATGGTGGAGTGGGCAGAGGACTTCCAGAAAGATCCACAACTCAGCCTGATCGGTGCAACCATCAAGTCTCTGAAAGAGGAGGGCATCAGCTTCCCCTCCCCGTCCTCACAGGTATGATGACATTCAAACATATTGTGAAAGTGAGAATTTCACAACGAATACAAAGAAAGGGGAAAGTCAAAGGCTGGCGTGCCTTCAGTCAATCTGTAGGGACATCCCTGATGTGTCATTCCAGTACAAAACAATTTAGCATTCACTCTAAACCTTCATCCACCCTGATTTCAATGGAGAAGACGTATTCTCTCATTTCGACACATAACAGGAAATGAGAGAATAACAGGAACTACAAGATGGTCTTACTTAAACGGGTGTTGCAGACAATTTACACATTATTTTGTTTCATCCAGTTGAATTATATTTACTTCTCTCCTCGTGATGGAAACTGACTTGACTGACCACATGCGTCATGTTAAAGCATCTCTATGACACTCCTTTTTGTTTCTGGTTTTCC
Source organism: Labrus bergylta (assembly GCF_963930695.1). Classification (NCBI taxonomy): domain Eukaryota; kingdom Metazoa; phylum Chordata; class Actinopteri; order Labriformes; family Labridae; genus Labrus; species Labrus bergylta. Next base: position 9,199,723 of record NC_089207.1, read on the forward strand.
TCCCCTAAATACAGCTTCAGACCACAATACCAAAACAAGCGTGTGTGTGTGTTTGGGGCTATGTGTGCTTTGTGTCCAGCCTGAGGCTGTTTTAACAGCTGTGGGTTCCCTGCAGACCGATGTGTTACCAGTGTGGAGGTTCAGGTTGGGCGGGGTTGTCTGTCTGTCTATGTTTATATGGTAGCAGCTTACAGTGGAATTTCCTCTTCACATATTTCCCATAATGCTGTGGATGTGTCCCAGGATCAGGACTCTGAGGACTGGTTTATTATCATTGTGGACAGAGCTGTGTGTTTTTTCTGTTGGTGTCTGTGTGATTTGTTATGTAGCAGCATTATGTGTGTCAAGAGTTGATGTGGACTCTGCTCTCAGCTGACCTACATCTGAATCCTCAGCATCATAACAGTAACATCATTAAAATAGTCTATTCCCCTACACACTTAAGAATATAAATAAACATCCCTGCAGCTATCATCTGAAGTATCTGGGATTTCATTTCCTGTCTCATCCTCACTTTTCTGCCGCTGAGCTGAGCTCCATGCCGCTTTGAAGATGTGCTGCATATTATGGGATGTTAACGGAGAGCAGGTGGCACATGAGGCTGCAGGAACGACATTTAATCTCGATCAGCTGATGAGCAAACAGCAGCAGCAGGTAGAGTGACTCAAGCTGTTGCAAAGCTTCCAAGTGTTTATCTTTGACTGTCATTCATGCTGAACTTTAATGTCATCTTTAGACAGCATGCAGGTCGTTTTGTTGCCCCCGCCCACTCATGATGAAGCACGTAAAACAAACAAAGTGTTCCAGTCCCTGTTGTGTACCTCTCTGTTGTTGTTACACATTGTTTACTTAACCACAGGCTGCTGCTTTATGGCGGCACGAGCAAAATGTGAAAACTCTCTACCCATCTGACACAAATTAGTACTCAGCTGGAGGCTTCCATTTGTGCCTGTGATCTCATATTATCTTTATTGACATTCTGTTGTGTTTATGTGTAATTTTTAAGTTTATTTCATTTTACAAACGCATCTAAAGTTAGGAAAAAAGACACAAAGGACTGGTTGTTCTTCGTCTGAATTGTAGAAGAGGAAGAAGAAGAAATTCAATTTTATACTCTGTTGTTGAACATGCTACACACACAGGCTGAAATACACGCACATGCACAAACAGGATCCTACGGACATGCACTAATGGAGAGATGTCAGAGCGAGGGGGCTGCACACAGCTAGCGCTCCTGAGCCGGTGGGGCGGGGGTTCAGTGGCTTACTCAAGGGGCACCACCTCGGCAGTTCTCAGGAAGTGAACTGGCACCTCTCCAGCTACCAGACCAATGTCCAGATTTGGTCCAACCCAAGTCCCTACTTGGAGAGCTAGAGCTACTGCCGAATTCAACCCAAATATGTCACAGGCTCATGGAAATAGGGGGTAGAAGTACAACCTGATGTTATGTGAAAGTGTGAATAGTTCAGGACTTTTTAAAGATTTATTTTTGGGCCTTTTTGGCCTTTATTGTAGAGATAGGACAGTGGATAGAGTCTGAGATTGGGGATTGACAGACGGGAAATGAGCCACAAGCTGGATTCGAACCTGGGCTGCCCGCTTGGAAGACTATAGCCTCCATACATGGGGCGCGCGCACTAACCACAGCGCCACCAGTGCCCCTACTTCAGGGCTTTTTAATGCTCTAATTTTTACAAGTGGCATTAGAGCATTTGCATTCTCCACTGAATTTTCAGTCAGATATATTTACAGTTCTGAAATCACAGTTTTGACAAGTTGAAAGTCTGGTTGGAGAATCATTCGTAGTACCCTTGTTTGTTCAACCAAAGGCATAATGCATATTTTAGTAATAAAAAGTATCTTCTTATGCACCATGTAAACTATTAACCTGAAGTTCACTATTCTGTTCACGTAGTCATTTCTCAGCTACAAAACCAAAAGCATTTCATCCAACACTGACTCAGTGTCAAACATCAACATTATAAAGCTCTTAGTTAGTTCAGCCTGTAAATGCTCCTCAGTGTTCACTTTTGTGTTGTTCATATTGCCTCTGTAAACATTTACCTGCAAGTTAACCAGCTGTACACATGTTTGTGTGAAGACTTGTTATGCAGTACTGACACCAACCTCCAGTTGACCCGTTTTATCCACTCTGACCTGGTTGTCAGGTCAGAAGGCTGCCTTAGGTCGTCTTGGATGAAAGATAACGAGACAGCTGTGAGGAGGGTTTCTGTTACCAGAGTCATATCTCTCAATAACAGTTAATACCCCAGATGAACAGCAGGTGGCATTACAGTCACTGGAAATCTGTTTTTGCTTGAAGTCTTAAGTGGTTCACTCAATAACCCCAGTATGAACAATTGGTACACAAACTCACACACACAAACACACAAATGTGACCTTATTTTTCCATATTAACCACAGGGGTCCTCCACAAAGGTCAGCACACCGGCGCCTGTGAGCAAAACATCAGATGATGACGCCCTGGCTAAAGGTAAAGTGAGATGACGTCATTCAGCTGCACACACACTTTGACCATCCTTTATGTACTTCAGCTGTTGTGTGGAGCATCACTTCCTACACATATAAATGCTGTTTTATTAATTAAGATTTGATTATTGATCAAGCATCAGAAGCTTGATTAGTGCCTGTATTTTATCACACATTCAAGCAGTCTTCTGAGCGCTGTTTGTAGTCTGAATAATGTGTTTTTGACGCTTCTGTTCACTCCTCCTCTTCCAACCAAACCTCCTCCTCTGTCAGCCATCGAGCTGTCCCTGCAGGAGACGAAGCAGCCGGCGGAGACGCGGCCCCTAACCATGACCACGGACCCACCAAACTATACCAACGGTAGCGGGGGGCAGGAGGCACGGAAGGTACGCGCGCTGTACGACTTTGAAGCGGCTGAAGATAATGAGCTGACCTTCAAAACCGGAGAACTTATTCTGGTTCTGGATGACAGGTGATATTTCATAACACTCCCAACACTAACTCCAGACCCAGACTGTCAGACGTCATGATAACTTTTATTCAAAACAGTGATCACTTATCTTCTATATTCTTCAGTTACATGCAGTCTAATACACCAGCTGTGTAATATATCCGTCCTTTCATAAAGCTAATAATGCAATGGTGTGTTAGCTTCCAGATGACTGAGTCCAAACCTAATAATCTCACAGAACTTTCATTAGAGGATATATTTACACATGCCTGTGTGCTCTGTCCAATATTTTCCAGTCTTTGCACATGCAAATGAAGAGCTTTGACTATACAGAGTATGGGCTGGGCATGTTGTGTTTTGTAGTGCATACTTTTTTTTATCCCCATTCTCGGATCATTATATCTGAAAAAGCTGCTCAACTGTGAAAATAAAATGTTAACGAGTTACATCTTTTTATACTGCCCTCCTGATTTTCTCGCTAAATTTGGATATAAAAATTGAGAATTATGTAAATCTGAGGAACACAAATAAAGTCACGGCCACTTTTTAAGACTTTAAATCTTAAAAAAAGACTATGACTCATTCAGCAGCTGACTTTTGTAGACACCATAAGTACAGAATTCATTTTTATTTAATCCAACCGTTTGATGTTGTGAATCCGCTTGCTGTTCTGAAACTGTCAGATGCTCACCCAGTATGGCCCACTTTTAGAAGCACATGTCTAAATGTTTCTTCCCCTGTTTCATGATTTCTATTTGCAGCGATCCAAACTGGTGGAAGGGAGAGAACCACAGAGGAGTCGGCCTTTTCCCCTCCAACTTTGTCACGAATAATCTGAATGCTGATCCGGAGCCAGGTTTGTCTTCCGCTCTTTATCTGGGATAAGTTTTGTACATTTTTAGAAAGAATAATGACATATGCAATCTTCACAATTTGATTTGAACTTGAGATTAAGGATTTTAGAAGTGCTAATTGAACCTCTTTCTCCACAGTGGCTTATGTCGAAAAGACAAGCAGCTCAGAGGAGTCGAGCCTAGAGACCAAAGTCGAGCCTGAGCCCGTCTTCATCGATGAGGTACTTCATTTCCTCAGTGCACATTCATTTAAAAACTGGATCGTCCCTCAGACAAACTTCACTTCAATCTCATTGTATTTCTCCGTGCAGGGGAAGATGGACAGCACGCTGGCACTGCTGCAGAATGCAGATCCCGCAGATCCGGCTCCTGACTCTGCGGAGCTGATCCATCTGGAGGGTAAAAAACCTTAATGCTGGTGTAAATCTCCCCGCTCTACCCGTCACGACTGAAGCCGATTAACTCTTGCCTTCTGATTCTTCTCTCTCTAAATATCTTACAGGTGCATGTGAACAGATGAACCCGATGATTGATGAGAAGCTTCAGGAGATTGACAGGTAGTGTTATATATTACAAAATCTCTAGAGGCCTAGTTTAGTTCCTGAGATTATCTAACATACATGTAGCTATTTAAAGAATTCAGATATCAGTGAATTTAAAAGCATCAGAGGCCAATTTGAGTTTTCTACAGGTAAAAGTATTCTTGTCTTTGCGTTTCAGGAAACACTCGGAGTTGTCAGAGTTGAATGTAAAAGTCCTGGAGGCTCTGGAGCTTTACAACAAACTCATGAACGAGGCTCCGTACTACTCGGCCTACTCCAAGATGCAGACGCAGTACGGCCCAGCCGGCTCACCTGCAGCCATGCAGGTCAGAAAACCTTCCGTCCTTCTTTTAAAGTATAACTCCATATCAGTGACTTAAAGTTATTTTTAGCATTGATTTTATTTTTACTTCTGGATTTATCAGGAGACATGAATTATCCCCGGGGATGTTCACTCGAACAAGCGTCTGTTAGCTGACAGCAAACAACACAGACGCATAATGTGAAAGTAGAATTAAGAGGACATGTTGAGGGGTGCCGTGTTTTTTGTGTTTTTCAGTTGCATAGGTGGCTGCTGAGGCCCACACTTCAGTTAGCCTTTTATCATTAAAAAACATTTATATAGGACTTCATAATGAAATATGATAGTATATAAAAGTTGGCAGCAGCAGGGCGGCTCTCTCTCTAGGCTGACATTGTGTCTACACAGTCCAGGAGTTTGTAAGTGAGTTGAGCTGAATGAACAATCCGTGATGTGAATTGGTGCAAAATACACAAATACAGAAGCTACATCTAAAAAGAAAATACACAAAGAGGACAAAAGAGTAAAATATAATCAGGAAATGATGCAATAAGGCCATAAATTAGTGCATAAGAATTGACCAAAATAAGTTCTAATGCTTAAATAGACCTCCATTTATGTTCCCTGTGCGGGGCGGCTGTAGCTTATCTGACCTGATGAAACCAATATGGAGGTTAGGATGCAGCTGCTGTTATACCGTAATTTAAACTGTAGGTTTAATGTATTTGTGATGTTAAATTGATAACATGTGACACGTCCTGCTCTGCACTCTGCACTGTGTATACTTAATTCCTTTTTGTCCTTTGCCAGTCGATCACCTGATTAATGTCATTTTTCATTAAAGGGCATTTAAACTCCACGCCTGCCTTGAATCAATCAGGCAATCAATGTATTAATCACAGAGCAGCAGGACATAACCGAATGAAAGCACAGAAGAATGTGCACCGAGCTCATCCGCGAGATCATTTTCAAATTAAGATGCATTCCCAGAGGGAAGCTCGTTTATTGAACACTTTGTGATGGGGTGTAGTTTCCGAACTAGTCAAGACAAATATTGACTTTATAATAAAAATAAAGTATTTCATGCTTCAAATCAACACTGTCGATCGGTAATGGGATAAAAGGAGTGGTTCTCAAACTCTTTCCAATAATGTACCACGTTTGATTTTAACCCCCCATGCTAAAAAGTTCCTGACCCCGGCCCCTCAAAGTTGAATGGTTTGAATTAAGCAAACACAAACACAAATACAGATAAAGGAGCAGAAACTTCGGGTCAGTTGAAGGAAGAATGTGCGACTTTTTGATCCAGTAGATGTCGCCCTTGAGCACCTGCATGAAACCAAAACAAACTGCTGTTTGGTGACACCTCTGCCCCACTGAATCCTCCGCTCTCCTACAGCGACACACCTCCAACCCCTCTCCACTTGCGTTTGCACAAAGTAGTTATCAAATGGGAATGATTAAGCTCTAAGCACAAAGTGCGGGCGGCGGACAAAATCGTCCTTATCTCGAGCTGCATTGTGTTGCGTATTAGCAGGCTAATGGAGGCACTCTTAAGTTAGCCCGTAGCTTCACACTGCATGTAAATTAACACGGACTGACCGTGATCTAAAAGCGCTTACGTGACATTCAAATGTGCAGTGAGTTCAGTATGTTCTTCTTTTCTCTAGTCCCTCAATTAAACAACTTCTATGCGCAAGGGGAGGAGCCGGCTGTCCCGTCTATAAACACGCTGAAGATATGACTCAGACAACAACACAGCCATCAGGACTGACACATCGCACTCTTGTTGAATGTTGCACATTCTTCTTTTAGTCATTGCTCTATAAAAAGAACTTAAAGGTGTGGGGTTAGAATTAGATTTATAGATTATTTTATTTAGTTTTAGGAAATTATTTTTAAGCTCTAATAATTGAAGGAATCATGCACAACTGATATTTAAAGCAAATCTGTTGATGATGCCTCCTTTTTGAATCAACAAGCCACTCTAGCAAAAATGACAAAAAAATAATAATAATAAATGTTCAGATATTTGCTGGAGACGTATGAAATTGTGGGCTTGTATCAGGAGGTCCTCAAGCAAAAGATGAAATGAAAAGAAATATTTCTCTCATTGTAGAAAGATAAAATAAGTAACCACAACACTGAATAAAGATTTAAAACATAAACATTTTCCTGTGAAAGTAAAATGTTGATTTCATGAATGCTGCGACTTTGAATCAGATGATTGATGATGATGTTTTTATTTACTGTAGTCCTCTTCTCTGTGCTCTGTGATGCATGAAGAGTCAATAAACGCAGCATCAAGTCATACATAATTTAAAGAGTGATCCAGTCGAAGGTTCGGTTCACAGTTCATAAATAGTCCTGATGACTGGAGATATTTTCTGCTAATGAGGTGTTGTGTTTTCACAAACTGTGCGTTAACTACCTCCCCGCCCTCCCGCGGTACGTCCAACCTGTTACTGTTGTGTTATCGATGCCATTGATTCTATTAATGAGACGGTTTTATTTGAATTATAAGGAAAGCCAACGCAGAGGAGCTGCCACACTATTGTTCCCATCTCCTAACATCACATTGTATTCCTCAGATCTTTCCCTTTGGTGTTATATTTAACCAGAGAAACCGTTGATTTAGCGTCTTTTATACTCGTCCAGATAGCTTGACATTCAGTCAGCCTTTTCTGCCTCCCCGGAGAGTCGGAGGCTGCCTGCCTTTTTCTTGGCAGCTTCAGTTTTTTCCCGGTAATGATTGATGTCACTGTCTCTCCCCCGAGACGTAGAAAAATGTCCACTTCACTGGGCAGGCCGGCACCAGAGTGCTGCTCCATTTATCTATTTATGTGTTTATTTATTTGTTTCTGCCCTTCATCTGTTTGTTTTTGCAGAGTACTGCACTTCCCTGCCTGGGTTATTCTTTCACCTGTAACAACAATGATTAATAACTATAACAAGTTATAAAAATAAGCACTTAAAGTTAGAACAGTAAGATCCTGAAACTGCTGATCCCCAAACTGCACTTATATATTCTACTATATCAGCTGAAGTATGCACCTCTGTGTGTGTGTGTGTGTGTGTTTTAAAGGTGTGAAATATAATGCAGCAACACTACCTGACTAACTGGAACAGTCTGCACTTTATTTATCAAACGATTGGGTGTTTTAAATCTCACATTCTGTATCTTACTCCCACTACCCAGACACTTTGTGGAGGCTGACCTTTCAGTGGTAGACTTCTCTTTTATTAGTGCTTTAAGGCTCAACAGTGCGAGGAAATGGACAGAATTAGTCTTTGTTTATACATTCAGAAACAAAGTTTCATTTGAGAAAATCTTTAGTTTTGTTCTTAATCAGTAGGTTATGCATTTTCTTTACTCATGGTTGTACAGGTAGTTATTATGTTTCCCAGATTGCTAGGGGATGCAGGGAACAACAATTAATAATGAGCCTGGAATTAAAAAAAGTGGAAACCAGTTTTTAACCAAAAAGCTCAAGAATTTAAAAACAAAAAGAACCACTAACAGAGAACGAGCTCCTTTAAATTAGTAACCTTAAAACAACAGAGAAGCCGATGGTTACTTGCTAAATCTAGGAGAAGCAAAGTGAGTCTCCCAGCAGGAGAAGTTTTCGGTTTTTTGCTTCTTTTTTTTTACACCTGGTTATGTTACTTCCTAAGCACTTTACAGTCTACAGTATGTAAGCTGCTAAATGTGTGCAGCACCTGAGTTCAAGACACATTTCACCAAGGGGACAATTAACTGTCCCGTGTCATGTTTTGTCATGTGGTATGCACCACTCTGTTTACACTTCTTTTTCAAATATATAAATCAGCATTTATTGCACTTGTTCAAGCAGGCCTGTTTCTCTCCCTCTGGTCTACTCAGGGCTACATTGGCCCAGCTGGTGCCCCCTACATGTCTCAGGTGATGCCCCAGGGTCCTCCCGCTCAGCCCTACTGCCTACACAACGACCAGCCCGGACCACTACAATCACTGCCCCCCAACGTCTCAGCTCCACCCAGCACCCAGGCTGTTCAGCCTCCCTACATGAGGCAAGTCAACAGCCCTGCACCCCTTAATCAGAGCCTGTAAGGCTGCAGGGACACTCAAAGGGGTCAGGTCGTTTTTACTCCTCCTCACCTCAGATAGTTGGTGTAAACAAGCAGGCTATGTACTTATAGGATAGCTGTCAGCGTACTGGTCAGGTCAGGGGTCATAGACGAGGAGCTTAAGTTTTGATTTACAGTGTTTCATCAATTGCAGTAACTATTATTTGTATCATAACTAGCTTAAAATCATTCATTTGGAAAACAAGTCCTCATCTTGAAACAGTTTAATTTTATGACTCAAATGTTGTATACACACAGTATATAATTGTGTTGATGTTTTTATTTATGACACATGAATAGTACCTGCTGCCCTTTACAATTTAGTTAAACTCAGGACATGAAGAAACACCTTCATGTTGATTTTACAGGATGAACTTCTTTTTTTCAAACATTAAGACTCATTTTTTCTTCGGTGTGCTCTAAGTGTCACATCTGTATTTTCTTCCCAGCAGTGGCATGAATGCCCAGTACATGAACCAAGCAGCTGGAGCTCCTTACGCACCACAGGCGGGCGTGGCCATGGACATGTCGGCCTATCACAACTCCAACATGCCTCCCGTGTCCTACCCTGTGTCTGCTCCTCCTCTCCAGGCTCCTCAGCAGCAGCAGCAGCAGCAGCAGGCAGTGTATTATCAGCAGCCTCTGCTGTAAAACTGCCACCGACAGCAGACCTGGGCTGAACACAATACATCAGATATTTCAGTCTCCTGTGGTGTGTTCATTTGGCTTTGCTTGTGTGAGTTTGTGTGTATGATGATGATGATGTTGTTGCTTTGGCAACACTCCTTAAAACATTTTATGTGCCTGATGAGCTGAATTGAACACACCATGAGAGTTGAAAACACTGAGATGTGTTTCCGCAGGACTGTTGTTAATCTGAGTCAGGACTCTTTCTGTGCATGTCCTCCGCAGCTGCTGTACGTGAGGCTGAACATCACGAGGCGTCAGGAATTATCTCCTGTCATCTCTCTTTCTTTTTTTTTCCCCCCTGGCTGACAGCGAACACAGCGCTCGTCTTCACAAACATTACAGAAGAAGAGTTGGGTTTGCACCACCAAGACAGGACCACATAACCAGCAGTCATTGTCTAACTCTAAAGAAATTAGCATTTTGCAATCCATAGTTCACCCTGTTGCTACTCCCCCACATCTATTCCCTTTATATGTTTTTTGAAGTGGTTACAGAGGGTCAGGCCATGTTCACAGTAATGCAGATCAGTGTGAAAATAATGCCGTTTTTTGTGTCTCTCTTTTGGCTTTGTGCCTACAATACCTCATCTGCACCAAGAAGGAGTGAAACAACAAAGTAGCTGCAGCTTTATCCACAGATGTTGTTATGCATTGGATGTTTATTCTTTGAGAATCTTGTATTCTAATCAGTGTAATGACATTGGTACATTAGAATAAAATGGGCTTAAGTAGCAGCACTGCAAGTCAAATTTAAACGAATCATGAGCCTTTACTCAAGCCTTACTCTAGCTGTATTGATTGCAACTCAAGCATATCTTTTCTTTGTAATTTATATCTGTAAAACACAGCTGAGACATGTCAAGTATAGACATCCAGCAGGCCCGTATTTGCTTTTTATTTCCCAGAATAAATCAGTCGTATTAGTGTTGCCAGGAGAAACTGAGCAGGTCCAAGTGTTTGTGAATGGCAGCCTTTTCAGACATGCAACCTATTGCCTGAACCGGCCCAAACCGGCCTGCATTGAACTTTATATGACATGGCATTTTCAGATGAATCTGTATTAATGTGAAAATGGCCTCAACGTTTTAAAAGACTTTCTTTTTTTTAAGTCTCTCTGAATTCCAAGGATTGATAAGAGAGCTCATTTTCCTGCTAAGCCAGCACATTTTTCTGGGACGTGGCGTTGGTGCTCGCTTCAGGACGAAGTGAGAGGTCCTTTTGAAAGGCCGGATCTGTGTGTGTGTGGGTTTTTTTCTTTTTTTTCTTCCTTCTTCCGCACCAGCATCCATCACTGTAGCTGCTCTGGTTTTTGAACAAACTCTCCAAAGTTAAAAAAAAATAATATTTTCGTTCAAAAATATTGAACGTTTTTTTTTGTTGCAAATGGTTCAGAACATAAACTTTTCCATAAACTCACTGCCTTCTAATGCTTACTGTGGTTGCATTTGAGATATTTAAGAGGACATTAGGTGTGTGTGTGTGTTTGTTTGTTTTTGTTAGGTATGTATGTGTTACGTACGTATCTGTAGGAGGGGCTTACAGATAATAGGTTTTCATGGTAAATCTTTCCCAAGGATCATCAGATGTTTAGGTTGAACTGATAAAAAGTTGGTTTGATGTCTTTGTTTTTTCAGTTTATTAATCTGAGAGAAGAATAACCTTCTTGCCTTCTCTTCTTTCAACGTGGAGTCTGTTCCATCTCTTCTGAACCCGTTTCAACTCCTTTTTTTTTTTTTTTTGCAAATGCACGATTCTGAGATTTCTCCCGTCTATACACTTACATTTCAAACCTGTCAGTGACATTGCCTGTACTTTGATTTATATATATATATATATTGAGACATTATACATGTGTAATTGACATGTTTTGGAGATTGTGTAATTATTATTCTCACTTTGCTTCCGCTTTTACTTTTTGATTGTCCGGGCTAAATGTACAAATGAAACAAAACTTTCCCAAAATGTTAGCTGCTGTTTTTTGAAGAATCTTTGTTCAACGAGAAGTGTGACATCATGTTTTGAACTGACTGTTGGGTTGTCTTTGCGTTTCTTTGGGGCGATCATTAATGAGCAGCTTAAGAACAGAATCCAGTCCTGTAGCTCTGTCGTTATCATTTGTGTCCTGAACTGTCTATATTTCCTTTACTCGCCTCAGATAAATGGCATTGTATATTAGATGTAAAATACCGGGTTTTGTCAGTGACCTTTGCACCTTAGCTTTGTAAACATTTATTTACCACTGGATGCCTTTTTGTCTCTGTAGAAAGTAAAGAACGACACGGGAGTACCTTCAGTCTCAGAATCAGCTGGTTATGTAAAAATTCTGTATATTTAAAATATTCCAGGAAAAGTTCCTTTATCCAGGATTTTAAAAGTGCTTTTGTAACAGAGCAAACTTATAAAATTCTTTGAAATAATAATAAAAAAGACCTTTGTTGATGAGATTGTTCTCTCCCTACATTTCCCTTTGGATGTCTTTCAGTAATTACATTCATGTGATTAAGAAGAAGCTGATTAAAATAGGAACTGTCCACCTAATTAGCCTTTCCATTTTCCCTGCACACATCGCCAGCTGCACGTGTTGAATGAGCCCAACATACCCAGAGGACATTATTCATTCATTCATTTCTCTGTAGTTTCTGATCTGTACTTTTCAAAAAGAAACCCCCGGGGATCCTTCAAATGCCACTTTTCTGGGGTCAAAACGCAGGTATATAATCTCTTATTCTTTTTTATGAACTGTTGAAGGCCAGGCACCACAGGCTGGTCACCACGATACCTCCAGGATGTGAACACAGTGTGGAAGCTTTCTGCAGTCCTGCGGGGGGATTTTCTGAAACACATTGCAGCTGGTAGTGCTGTCTGGTGAGGAGTTTTCATCAGCTGGTGTTTGTCCCAGTTCTTTCCCTGACATCAAACTGTGAAGATTTATTTTTAGGAGGAAAAAAATACGCAACTATACTCTCGTGAAGTGATTGTGTTTTTCTACAAATTAAAATTAAACAGAATATCTGTGATGTTTGAAATACGAGCTATTTGATAAGACGCCTAGGCTATTTGATAAGTCACATGTTTCAAAATGTGCATCTTCAGGCTGCTATTCCTCCCTTTTTTTTTTGTATGTTTTTGTTTTTTTCTTCATCAAGTCATTCATGAGGATTATTTGTGGCTTTTTTGTTTTGACACATTGAATTGAATGTTTTGGTGTTTGCCAGGTCATGCTGGTACAATGAGGGACGTTTATGCTGCGTTCAAATGTTCCTCGCAATATCCAGCATCCAAGAACCGAAATGCTAAACTTCCAATCATTTAAATCTTAATTTCAAAGTTGTTAGGCCTAGCATTTTTTCCATTTAAATCTCATGTTTATGCAGTATATGTCCACAGCCAACGTTATTAATAACAAATACTAAAGTTAATGAAACCCATACAGTCTACATAACACAAAACCTCTGATCCGTCAATGTTTCGGATTTCTTTGAATTACCATATTTGCATTGCACTTTTATTCTCTTAAACAAATAAGCTGTTTGATTACAACCACACATTTTGTAATCAATCTCATTTATGAATGTAGAGATACCAGCTGTAGGTAAGTTAGTTTAGAGCCTCTGAGGTCAAGTTGAAAAAGAAAGTGTTCACTTTGACAAATTGGTCTCAAACATAGATTCTTAGCAGCCCTTTTCATAGACTGCTCAATGGAAGTCATTATTTAACTGAGAAAAAGATCAAGGATGTACATTTAGATGAAAGAAGATTCATGAAATAAGATTGGAAAACAACACAGACAATTTAGCAACTGAAACAAGGTGAAATGAGGAATAAATGAATAAAAACAGCTTAAAAATGGTTGAATAAACTTGATTATATTAAATGATTATGACCCCAGAAAACATAGGCTACATGAAACATTTTAAAAGCTTTGACGAAAAGTTAAATAGAATGTAAATGTAATAGAAAGTTTCATCAAAGAATGTATAACTCATACTCCCTTGAGTAAAAAACAAACAAAAGACCCTGCAAAGAATAAACACAGAAGAAGGAAATTTAGCTTTTTTTATGAAGGCTATTGATATCTATATGATACTGTAATATGTCTCCACAGAATCATATTTGTATTATCTATATAAAATAAATTATGATCAGAACATTTAAAAGCAAAGTGACTACACCTATCGCCTCACAGCCTCTCCCAGTTTGATCCAACTCCTCTTCTTAATGCCCTAAATGCAAAAATAGACACAGATGACCTCTCATTCTCATTGTCTCTGGTCCGGCCCAATTTTACAGACGATGGGCATGAAATACAGAAAATGCTTAGAACTGAACTTAAACTCCACACAATCTCCCTTTTCCTCGTCCTTCATATAATGCACATTTCACTGATGTATTGTACATCACAGGAAACTGTTCAGTGAAAGAATATATAACTTCATTTGATTTCCTGCAAGCCCCCCCCCCCCCCCCCCCCCCCCCCACTCTATGGTTGGTACAAAAATAATAATGCAACATATTCCAGGATGTGACAGCTGACTCCATCAGAATGTGGAGACCGTTTCTTGAATATGTGAATGTGACTGCGATTCTTTGTAGAGGTTTAATATAAAATATGGATTAGGCTATGTGAGATGACAGGACTCAACTATGGTGACAACTGAAATTGTGCTTAATGTTTGGAAAACTGAATGAACACATTTAACAGCTAAGTGATGGATAGAGAAAATACTGAAATTATCCTTCTTAGTAGGTCCCTAATGTGCAGCTCTAACTACAATGCAAAATTTCTGAGCTGTCCGTGAACACAGCACCATTGAAGCCCTGAGTGATGATCAGAGGGGAGGGGGGAGGGTTGATGCTCGAGCTTCATCCGTGCAGCAGCAGCAGCAGCAGCAGCAGCAGATCTACTGCAGAGTGCGGAACTCATCTCCACAGCCGAGACCGTGCTTTCTGCTTTCTTCTTCTTTCTCCTCTGTTGTTGTTGAAACGGAACCGGAGCCAAGCTGGAGCCGGCGGTGCACTGTCCACCCCCGGACCCGCAGCAGTTCCAGTGGAGCGGCACCGAGCGGCAGCCTCCGCCCTGGACCGATGAACTGGCTGAGATGTCCCGGCACATCTACACTCGTCACGGGATAGGAGAGGGGATGCAGAAGCCAGTGTTTCAGGTAGGAACATGAATCACAGATGCTGCTTAATTTCCTCCTTCAGCTTTGCTTTTGGACACTTAAAGGATCATATAAAACACAAAATAGGACTTCGACCAATGATATTGATTGGAAAAATGCATATTATAGGGGGGGAGCACTTGGAAATAAAAAAAACAACTGATTCGACATATTAAGCCCTGCTTCCCATAGTCACTAAACTCCTCATTCTGCACCCAGTTAAACTGAAGATACATTTTTCATGGTTGCTAATGAGCCCCTGAGGTGTCATTAATCAAGCAGAAGCTGCAGGTCCTGCAGTATGCTGAGTATCTGATTTATTCAGAAAGAAATTAAAATGGGCTCTTAATTATTTACCATTATCTGACAGAACTTCACTCATGATGTATGAGCTGATCCAAGTCACTTTATTTTCCCCAGAAAGGAAAAATATTTTTTTTATTTTTTTTAGCTCTAAAGCAGAATTTGTTTCATATATATAGGAGGTGATACAGAACAGGGATTACATTTGTTGGCTTACTCTCATGCATCACTTTTTCTACCGCCAGTGTCCTTAAATGCACGCAGATAAATCCCATTGAGCATTGAGATAGATAGATAGATAAACTGGGGCTTCGTTCTGACTGATGACACTATGTAAAAGGTGCAGGGAAACACGCACACTAATTGAAAATCTAAAAACAGATACATAAATGCAACGCTGAAACAGTCAGTCGATTAATCGAGCAGTGCTCTATATGGAAATAATCATCGGCTGTGCGAATACAGGAAGCTGTTAAAGACCCTGTGAGAATGTTAAAGCGTGGACAGGTGATGCAAATTAGCATTTTCATATAAACACTAAGAGCAGTGCATCTGGGAGTTGTGTACGTTTAAATGTCACATCACTAATGTCACTGTATGTGCATGTCAAATAAACAAATAAGTAAATAATAAAAAAGCTGGGATAAAACTGTTTTGCAGGCTGAATAACTTTGGGGTTTGGACTTCAATTACTGTTTTTTTTTCTCACAATTTTCCAGTTTTATAGAAAACAGTGAGCAGATTTATGAATAAAGAAAGACTTGATAAATGTATACCCCTAAATGAATGATATAAAGACATGCACAAACAGCAGTCACTGATTTACCTGATCATAACGAGAGGACGCCACAGACGGTTTAAGAAAAGCTGAGAAGTCATTTATCATGTTTCGCTCCTCCTCTTGGATCTCAGGTGAAGTGTTTCCTCATTGGCTCCTCAAGCACTGAAACAGATTAACTGCGTATGCAAATGGGTGACATGAGGTGAATCTGTGCGGATTTTGGTAAGGGAGTCAATAAAGCAGACGTCTTTGGACAAATAGGTCATCATAGAGGACAAGCTGGAGAGAACCAAAGTCCTGTCAGCCCCGGGGGCTGAGATGTTGGTTCTAATGGGGTTTCTGGAGGGAAGGTGCCCTTGAGTTTGTGTGATGTAGACGACTGTGCAGGACCAATATTTGGAGCAGAAACAGCAAATATAGAGCGATACAAAAGAAAAAAAAAGAAACAGAGGGTTTTATTTGTTTGTTCGGTCCTCCCCAGGCTAACAGAGGGACTTACTCCAGACGCAGCCGGCTGAAGAGGTCTGATGGCAGCACCACCTCCACCAGCTTCATCCTCAGACAGGTAGGACTCCTTTAAACGTAGAGTTCATGAGGCTTCACTACCGCAAATGAAAGATTGTTTTAACATAGTTTAACTAAGCTACACTTTACACACACACACACACACACACACACACACACCATTCTGTCGCATAAATGATGCTTGTGTTTTGGTCTGGTATCCTAAATGGATATTCATTTTTGGACTGGTTTGGTTGCTAGCAAAGTCCTGCCTACTTTTTTAACTTAAAAAAAATAATAATTAAAGGAGCAATATATGATACTGACACCTAGCGTTTAAAAATGGTACTGCAACCCAAATTCAAAACATTGAAGAGAGCTGTCTCCCCCCGCCCCCTCCTGTCGATTCATGTGGTTGCTGGTTTCCATGTGGTGGACACTGAAGCTTCAGTGTTTAGCCAGCCATCGGTCTGTAAACCTTTCTGCGTTCTAACCTCTCTCCATTTTTCAAAAGCATCTCCAACATTGATCCTAGTTTGAGCACGTTTCTGCTCGTGGAGCTTTTTAGAAACATGCAGAGGCTTTTTAGGTCGAGTAGAATCATTTCTACCTGAACCAGTTCCCTTGCCCGCTTCCATCGCTGCAACACCTGTTTGTTAGCCGTTTGCCTCGTCTCTCTTCAGCTGTTCTATCTAATAATGGCAAAATGTCTTGTAAATAATTCTATTAAAACACTGTTTATTCTGGGACAGTCTTCATGAGAATTTGTTTTTATGATGCGAGTTACCATGCCAGGATTTAGAATTAGTGTTGAACACAGTTGTGGATTATTTTTTTTTTGATTAAGACACTCATGTTTTAATGTCTCTTTCTTTTTTTTGGAGAGTTAGCTTGTGGTCTGACACCATCAATCCAGAAAACTGTCCATTCCGAAGCCAATGACAGTTTGAGTCCAATTTCAAAGGAAGAAGTGTGAGTAAGGACTTCGACATCCGACAAACTTTTGGCCTCTGTTCTAGTTAGGAGAGGGAAACGATGACCTTGATTTGTATCCGCCTGGGAATTCATCCCGCTCAGCTGCTCATGAGGCGTCTAACAACCATGTATTATTCATAAGTACAGGATCAGGCACAGGCTGTTTGAATACTCGTACTGCCGCCTCCTGTATAAATGCCACTGTAAAACAAATTCAGATTGGTTTCCTGTAATAAGTCCCTTCTGTAATTCTTAATTCAGCTGGGAATTAACTTGCACTTTGACGCCTGGCTAACAAGTTATCAAGGGAGCTGAGGCCATTCAGCAATCCAGGGATAGTTTGTCATCCCTGTCTTTCTTCACCTGACCTCCTCCATCATGTGCTGACGGCCCTCGGAGCAAACGCCATGGCATCGAATAAGGTCACATGCACATGCTTACAAAAAGCACATGACGGCGTTTCAAATCTTAGCATCCAGATGTGATTAATGATAATGTCAAGTGCTCAAATCCGTGGCTGCAGCATTATCCAACATATGTAGGTCAGTATTCCTATGTGAGGTTTTCCTTAGAGAGACTATGCAGATGTTGCAGGTTGTACTTTTTATTTGGTCTAAAACCGTAATGCAATAAGACAAATAAGATTTCACCTGTGCCAGTTTAGTGTAGAGACAGAGTATTGCCTCACACAACATAAGAGTTAAATATGCTCAGCTGAGGGAAAAACATTTGTACAACAAAATGAAGCTAAGTGCTGAAAGACAAATAAAGAACTTTAACCCCTGAAAATACAAGATGTCACATTGTCAGTGGATTATTTTAGCAGCTCCTATTTGTTTTCACAAATGCACAGAAATCTTTGGGATGATCTGCATGTGCGAACGCTAGGTTTTTTTTTTTTCAACCAGACTTTGCCCGGACTTTTTCCGGCCAGCCTCCTAGTAACATTTCTGTGTCAAGTCATACAAAAGTGCCGTATTGCACAGTAGAGATATTGTAAGAGTATTGCACATTCTGTTATTGGACGATTGTTGGCCTCTTTACATTCTGAGTGCTGAGTTTAAGATAAATGATAAACAATGTGAGAGTTAACAATCCTTGCGTGTGAAGTAGTCAAGGACCAGACGGAGTAGAATTGAGTTGATCTCTCTCAGTGTCTTCTTCTTATCTTGTTTTTTTTCTGGAGGGAATTATTCCACTGAATGGCCAGAAGGTTAAATACTTTGATATTGAAAATTCTTTGATTTAATCAAAAAGGTAACTGATCCTTTAACAACGCAGAGATCAAAACCAGGCCTTGCATAATTAATCTTCAACCTGTACAGTTTGTACAGAGTGTTTTTGATCCACCGTGTTCTCTTTCTCTCTGTTTAAGTGTTGTCTTACTACATGTAAGAGCCCTAATGTGTGTTTTTACCTCTGTAGATTATTTGTTATGTGTTGCTCCTTATATGGGTTTTGATATCATTTCTGGTCATTTGCAGTGGGCGTGGCTTTACCTAATTTGTACCTGTGCATTGGTGTGGCAGGAGGATAGACAAAGAGGGCGAATGGGTTTGAATGTTTTCTGTTGACCGTCATCCTTATTATCATCGTCACTCTTTTGTTGAATAAATCACCAAACATATCTGGACTTTGAATTTTATTTTGATATGAACGAGTCCCAGGTATAGGCTTACTTAGTCTCTGCCACCACAGTACTACCTTTATCCACTTTTTGACTCCTAAACACTCAGATTTTCAGTTTGAGATGCTCATAAAAACCTAGATATGCGTTCTTGAACCCGTTTGTAGTGCATCCTGTCACTTTGCAGCTTTGAGCTTTTCTGTCACTTGCTAGCTGATAAAACTGAAGAGGAGGCATCTTCACAAAATAAAAAGTCAATGAAGAGCGATGAATTATTTTCCTCCCTATGGGGTTGTCAGGATGCAATCTGTTTGTTTGTTTTTGTTTATTTTTTTTTAGATATATTGATGGGCTTTTGTCTTCATTTGATAGGACAGTGGACAGAGTCCTTGGACATTCTTCACTTGAATATCATTTACATTTTCTACATTCTGTATACTTTCATATATTTATTTTTTAAATCTTATATTTCTACATTTTACTGTATATATGTTCTAATCGTGATTTTTGAGTGTCTATTGAACAGCCTTAGGGAACAGTCGTTACATCTCACTACACATCTCTATGAGCATGTGACAAACACAAATCTTGAATCTTGAGTAGGAAATTGGGAGAGAGATGGGAATGAGATGCAGGAATGGGGCCACAGGTTGGACTTTGAACCCAGGCCGGCTGCTCGTAGGACTGTAGCCTCTGTGTATGTAGCGCGACCTAATCGCTAGGCCATCATCACCCTGGAATCTGTTTTTATAAACATTATAACAACAGAGCACGGCACTGGATGATTTTTGGATTCTTCAAGAATAAAACAGTTCTTAATGTGCATTGCAGTTAAAAGACTAACGCTCGGTATGTTCAACCTGTTGATACGCCCCTTAAGTATATTCATGCCCACTGCCACGGAGTAATGATGGGGCTCACAGAAAGGAGGAAAAAGAAAATATGTTGAGGAGATGTTTAATGTATAAAGAAAGAAACCCGATAAATGCAGAAGATGAAAACACAAGTAAGGATAAAGAAATGTATAGGCCCACATAATGTCTCTTATCTCACTCCATTCTTCATTCCACACTCACAGATTTCTTTAACACCCCCGCTGTGATTTGTGTCATCACCGGTGTGATCGTCATCAGGTGAGAAAAGGAGCAGTGGGCTCCCTTTTGATTCACTCGCGTATCCATAGTAACAGCTGCCCTTCAACAACATGGGGTCAAGCGCAGAAGGTTGATTAGCAGGAAACCTCCTCCTCCTCCTCCTGCTCCTTTTCAGCACAAAGCACGATTAATGTTTTTTTTTTACAGGAAATTCTACCATGAAAGAAGACAAAGCTTGAAAGAATTTAACCTCTAAATAAATAATATTATAGTAGATTTCTTTTTATCTGCTTCATGACATTTTGACATCACACTCTTTTACTTCAGATTGTGAACAGGAAATCCTTTCAGCTAAGTGACATGATGTCACATCTTTACTTCTGCTTTGAAATGTTGCATTTATGGCTACACAGGGATTATTCATGCTCATTCAGTGATTAAACTCCTCTTCACTTCATTCCAAGGACATGTTACCTCGCTAAAAACATGGCTTCAGTTCTCAAAAATCTCTCTTTAGTACTAAATGTTCAATATTTAATGGAACAGATCAAAATAACAGTTTGGGAACAAAATCACAGAAAGACAGATTTTCTAAAAGTCTAATCCTCAGAAGCACAGATAGCGTGCATCACCAGGACTGTGTGGGTGTGGTTTTTGATTTTTGATTGACGGCCTTGGCAAGAAAAAAAGACACGACCCCACAACTGTCATCAGATTGTGATTCAAATATCGCCAGTCGAAATTCACCCACCAAAAATCTGTCAAAAGAGCACACTCAAAAATCAAAGACTGTGATAAAAGAATTGGAAGTGACCGCCATGATGTCATCCATTGGTGTGTGGACTCTTGTTCTGATGTGGTGACATCTCACTCCTCAAAAACTATAAAGTCACCATGTTGGGAGAACAGCTAAACAATTCATGCCCAAGGCTTATTAACAAGCCTGTTGACAGTAATATAGTTAAAAGCTCAGGCTAGGAAATAACTCATATCCTTCATAAAATCTAAATGAATGGATGTGTATGTGACTTCTCGGGCTTTTGCGGCGAGCCTCAAGTGGACACTGGAGGAACTGCAGTTCTGTGCACTTCCACATTGGCTTCATTTTTCGACACTGGAGGTTGCTGATTGGCGACTAGTGAAGCAGCCCCCTGCTAGCCATTTGAAAGAATTCAGTAATAATGCAGTTCCACATAGACTTCACTTCTGAAACCAAAAGGCTACAAAACCCCTTCCAGTGTTCAGTTTAGGCTGACTGGCTTTTGGAGTCAGCCTCAAGTACCTTTTGCTGTACTGCAGTTTTTTATTGGCACTTTCTCCTAAGCTTTAGTTTTCAGCCCCGGAGTTTGCAGCCTGACAGAAACACATAAGTTGGCAGAAAACGGACCGCCCTTGAAGAAGTCTATTCCCGAGAAAAAGGGGTTAGTTAAAAGGTTTGTTTTCAGACTTCAAGTGGAGTTTTCTGTTAGCGAATTCCCTGCAGATTGACTTTACAAGTATTAGGGTTAAGTGAGGATGAGAGAGTAAACTTTCCGGGCCAGAGTGTGTGGGATGATTGCACACAGACACCACTTAGGGCAAAAGAGAAGGTCTCAAAGAGAGGGGGGGTGGGAAAACAATACAGAGAGAGACATGTTCAAAGAAAATAGCACTTAAAAAATGAAGATGACAAAATGTCAGCGTTTCATCCAGTCAATTTTGAAAGGGAAAAGGACAGAATGTATTGGAGAAGAGTTTGTTGATCAGTATGAGTCACAGCATGACGTGCCAATATCTCTGGATCTGTCCCAGAAAGGTGCTGGTAGAGAGCTGATTCTCCCAGATGGTGCAACGAATATCTACATGCACCGTTTGTGTGGACAGATGTTTGTGATGCGTGGTGGGTTTTGCGGATGCCTGAACAGTTTCCCAGTCAAAGTCTGAGCAATCAAAACAAGAGAAAAAAAAAACTGACAGATGTTTGCTCTCAGGAATAATCCAGAGCAGCAGCATCAACACCAAACAGAGGACCTTTTCACTGTTGTCAGTTCTCTAATATTATTTATTCACATAGCCAGCTAACTATGGCACTTTTTTAAGCTTTTAATGTTTGTGACGGCTCTCTTATATATCCTGTATCTGTGTTCTCTGAAATTAACTTCAACAAAATTCAATACTGTTGTAGGCAAAGAGCGAGACCCAGACTCCAGGGGAAGGGTTTTCTGTTTTCAAGGTTGATATTCCAGTGTCGGCCTGGAGCGATTAATCCCTAGTTGATATCTTTAATCCTCCTGACACACACATGGACGAGTGCTTTAAAGTGTGTCCTCAGACACTGTACAAACATTTCTAATAGATTGCAGTCTGAAATAACAGTCGGTGGAGGTGATGGGAAATGGGCCACTTAAAGAAGAGAAGAGGAAGACAGCATGTGCATACAAACAATGTGGACTCGATCCAAAATCCAGTGAAATGTAACAAGAAGAAATCATTGTGTACCGAAGCTGAGTCACACGGGAAGGCTGGGCAAGACTTGAGTGGAGACTAGATCTGATGAAAACATGAAAACTGAGAGATGAGACTTTAATGAAGTGATATAATCAGTTTAAAACGTTCACATCTTTGTGTCAAATAAGTACAATATTATGTTTTATTTGTTGTTGGACCCGAAAGCAACAACAGTCTGGAAGATAGATGAGTTATTCTCCTTCAAACTTTCATTTAGCTACCAAACATGAACTATAAATCAATGTTTTCCATCATTTAAGGAGGGAAACTGTGGACTAAGATTGTAAAAAAAAATGTTTGATACATTGGTCACTTTTGATAACGTGTTTTAAAATAATAACAATCTCTGTTTATTTAATAATTTAAATGATCGGTGGTATAGACAGGCTACAGAAGCTTTTAGAAGAAACAAAAACATCAGTCTTATTTTTGACTCAAAGTGAAGGAGAGCACTGCCTCGATTTGCACAAATATGTTGGCAACCTTCTAAACGATGCTAACATATTTGTGCCGTATACACAACATACATAGTGCAAATGTATCCCAGACCTTACATAGAAGATAAATCCTTATATATTTTTGTTAAACCTGCAACAATACTTTACACGCAGAATGTCGTGGTGAGTAACCCTCTTCATTTGCAATGCAAATGTTGTACAGTAATGAGTTCTGCAAGGACCGTTTCAAATGTTTTAATGGTCTTCTCAGCAGAGGCCGACCTCAAAATGAATGCTAAGTTATGGCAGAATTGCAGCTCTGAACAAAAGACCTCATCTCTGCCTTTTTTTTTTTTTTTTTTTAAACGTCTAGGATGAATTCTCTGCCCACATTCACATCTTAGGTCACTGCGCTTCATTCCCTGCTGTCTGAAATGCAAAGTATGAATGTAAGAGCTGCACATTTTAATGTTGCTCCATATTGGGGATGGCACAGCTTTTTATTTTACAGCTTTCTCCAAGAAATTAAGTTTCACGACGAAGTCACAATGCATTACACAAACATGTCCCTTTCACCTAAATTTCAAGAGCTTCTTCACGCTGATAATCCCTCCTATATAGGCCACATGGCTCAACTCAGCAGACTTTCATTTGTGAATGACTTCATGTGGCCCGGTCACCACTCGCTTTGCTCACACTGACACGAAGCACTCCGTCTGTGAGCAACTTTGAATCGGTGTGCATCCCCCAGGAGACCCCCCCCTTCGAAGGTGAACAGGACACTTTTAAGGAAACGACAAATATCAAGCTGCCACGCTGTTCAGGTGGTTTTAGCTTTCAACGCCCTCCCATTTCTTTCCTCCTCTTTTTTAGGATCAGTGTTTCACCTGTCTAAAAGTTTCAACAGTAAAGACCACTGGAAGTTAATGAAATAACAGGTGAATATAAACCAAACTCTGAATATAAACTGGACTACCAACAAAACAAAGAAAAGGACCAAGCCTCCAAGAAGAGAGCTCAATGCAGAAGTGTATAAATACATCATTATCTTTTGTTGACCAGTAGAGGGCCCTCTGTTTGAAACAACAAGTCTGATTGTTTATTTATTTTAACCTTTATTTGACCAGGTTCGTCCCATTGAGATTAAGAGTCTTTTTTAAGGGAGACCTGGCCGAGACAGTCAAAAACACGGAGTTACAGACAGAGACAAAACAATACATTTAGCGTTAAAAGAGAACCATCTTTGAGTCAAATCTGGGAGTCAGTAGTTCAAGCAGTCAAGATCATAGCATCGACATCCTGTAGAACCTTCTTCCAAGTCTTTCAGTTTTGATCCGAAACCCGAAAGAGATTCATTTATAAGGGACATAAGACAGAGAAGAAAAATCTGGCAGACTGCCTTACCCCTATTTTGATATCAACTCAAAATTTGTATTCATCAATTACAAGCATGTCTTTGGACCGATGGAAGAAGCCAGAGTACATGGAGGGAACCCACATACACACTGAGAGGCCATGCAAACTTCACTCAGAGAGACACGCGCCCAGCAGACAGCGAAAAACCTCATTCATGAAAATGTTGTTTAAGCTTTATTTTTGTCCCTTCAAAATGAAATCAAAATACATTGAACACATAGACACGATCAAAGAAAA
Organism: Labrus bergylta; assembly: GCF_963930695.1. NCBI lineage: Eukaryota > Metazoa > Chordata > Actinopteri > Labriformes > Labridae > Labrus > Labrus bergylta. Next base: position 9,224,180 of record NC_089207.1, read on the forward strand.
ACACACTCACCTGCACCTTTTTCTTTTAATCTCTTATCTTAAACAATTTAATCTGTGAGTAACGTTATGCATCTGTAGTCTTTGGGCACTTTTAGTTGCATGTAAAATTGCTGCTGTGTTGAGTTGAGTTGAGGTACTTTGTCTGAAAAGGCTTCTCCTTCATCTTCTGTGGCTCACTTTGCTTTCATAGTGGAGATCCGTGTGAGAGCTGCAGTGGTCAAAGTAACACTAAGCTCGTTGATACTTCACAGCTGTTCTCCCATTACAAAATCTGAAAGACGATTCTGAAGCCAGACAGTGTTCCTCTGAGAGGTGTTTGTTTAGACGAAGAGAGAAGAAAAAGTGTGATGAAGAGGCACGAGCTGATAAGAGCGGCAGGTTCGTCTGCTGTGTCACCGTTTGCCAGGAGAGGGCGCCGCTGCTCTACTGTGTGCAAAGAAGACGCTTCAAACAACCTTCTCTGCAGTTTCACTCACACTGAAAAAGATGTACAGGTGGTGCAGTTTATTAATGAATCCATTTTTATTATTTAAGGCACAAGCCGTGTTGTTAATTGTATTGTGCTCATAGAAGTAGCATGGATAAAGATGTTGCTACGTGACTTCAGAGGGAATGTTCTCTCCTTTTTGTATATTTCTAATTAACAGCTTTGATTAGAATATTTCACTCTCGATAAAGTCATTCGTTTCTCTTCACATTTAAGTTGCCAGGAAGTCTTTAAAAAAAAGAAGGTTTTTATTGTTTTTCCATCTCCAAATCTTTTCTGCTTTAAGATTAATTTTTAATGTGATTAAAACTCTAAAGTCACTTAATGAGCCTCACTGGAAGTATGGCTTAAATAATAAGAAATATCAGGGAACAACTCACTGAGTGTCAGAATAATAATTAAAAAAAAACAACATTTTGCTGATATTCAAAGACTTCCCTCAATTTTTCTGTGAATATCTTCAACAAGGAACTTCCTCAGGAAAGATGTCAAACATCAAACTTAAAATGATTTCTCTTCATCACTTGACTTTATAAACCATCACTACTCCTGTATAAGCGATTTCTAGATTATTTTTGTCTTCTCTACCTGTTAACAAAGCTGTGAAGTCTTGAGCTGTCGTTGCGACAGATCAGGGGCTGAGCAGCATCAGGTCTGTCTCCCGTGTCATCACCCCGCTGTTCCCCCTTTGCTGGTATTGTAAATGAAATGCCAACCTTTACTCATGGCTGCTAAGGTTCAGCGCAAACACACAGTTGCATGCCAACACAAAGTCTGCTGGTTAACCCCACTCACAGACTGCAGACCTCTCTCTCTCTCTCTCTCTCTCTCTCTCTCCCTCTCTTCCTCGTCCTTATTGAGTATTATTGACTGGAGCCTGGACCAGCCAATCGGCAGGCAGCACCCCACCTCTGTCATCAGCCAGAGCTGGAGGAAGGGATTGGCTTGTGTGATCTGAGCTTGGAAGGCAGATGAAATGCCAGGTCTGCTCTGCCTCTGGGGACAACCAGGCTGCCTGATAATGGGAACCAACACTCGCTCGGCTCGGGGGCAATAATATCCAATTCAGCATCAGGAAAACAAAGAGCCACACCTTGGTTTTTTTCCCTCCCCTCTATCTGCTGCTCTAGTGTGATCTGGCTGCTCTGTGGTCCACCTTCATGTGGAGAAAGAGACTGCTGGTGGGCTCTGACGCTCCCCTGCCCTCCTCCTCCTCCTCCTCCTCATCATCATCATCATCCATCCTCTCTGGAACAGGTTGATCATTTTGACACTCCTGCCCATTTTTGCGCCAAAGAGCTGCTTTTGTCGGATTCTGACTCCTCCATGTACGATAACTTGTACCTACATGGATTTGAAGACTCAGAGGCGGTGAGTGGAAGGGGCGTCTGACACTTGTGAACCATGCTTTTTCTTTTCGTGCCGCGGCTGGTTGATCCCATCACAAACACCCACAGAATGCGCTGAGACTCGAGTGGGCTGAGTGTGCACTCTTCTCGGGGGAGTTGGAAGAGGTTGGGGGAAGGGTGTGCACGCGTTTGTGTGTGTCGGCATGTCTGTATTTGAGAGAAAGTGTGTGTGAAAGGGCTCCTCAATCAGCCAACTGTACAGTTTTCTCACTGATGCTAACAGTTATTGGCTCAGCGGCAGCAGACGTATGTCTTTACCATCTCTCCATATGGTCTTCATTGCATACAGTAAAGCTCTGTTTATAGGCATTAAGGGTGTTCAAATGTGTGTACTGAATTCCAAACAACATCTTTTCCTCCCATGTGGCTTCATTTGTATCTTTTTATCTGTCTCTACATTCATCACATCCCACCTTTTACATCATCAAGGTGCAGAAAAGACCAGCAGCTGCACCTATTGACTGTCACATTTAAGACACGACTGTACGATAAAGAAACATCACATCCTCTTGTCTTTAAGTATAAATTGTCACTGATGCAACACATAGGTGGTGGTACACACACACATATAGACCTACACTTTGCCTTCGATGCAAGCGAGGCAAACATTATTATTGATGTGCAGATCAAGCATCCGTGGGATAAAAATGTATCACAGTCGTGGAAAAATGCTTACAAAGGCAATAAATGTAGAAGCTGCTGCTGCTTCTGCTGGGTGGAGGGGCGGAGGGAATCCCACTGAGCGAGAATCTGTCAAGACCTTTCTGTTACTCCATCTGACATCCAGGCTGCCTCCTGGACATTCAAGTTGGAGGGTTTTTTTTTTTTTTTTTTTTTACACCTTCCGTCTTATCCACAGTGTCGGCAAGGGCGAGTTGGGTGGGTTTCCAGAAGAGTTAACACATTTTCATCTCACCTGTCTCTCGTTCTTTCAGGGGTAAATAATAAATGTGTATATGTTATATTAATCTTAGCATAAAAGTTTATGTTTTTACAAGAAATGCTCTGCACCCTAATGATGATTGTTTAACATGTCAGTCCCGAAATATGGGGTTGGTTTTAAACTTCTGGTTTCAGCTATTCGACAAGATCTCAGTAGCTCCTTCCAGGAATTTGACCCCCCTTTTTTTTAAGCCACAAAAGAATTTGTGAAGGAGGAGAGGACTCACTTTACTCTTTTAATACTTTGTTGAAATGTCAAACTTGTTGAAGAAATTACTAAGACTTGACTCCATACAATAAGACTCAGTTGACTCAGATGGCTTACGTTGATGAAAGTTTATTCATCAGACGAATGCTCGTCGAGGAGACATGATTCAGCATCACACTTCTGTACTCGTGTCTCGCTCAATCGCATCTGCCGAACTTCTCGAAAGGCATCGCGTATATCCTAAAAGACATTATCATTATCAGGGTCGTGTCACATTGACCCACCTAGACTAAACTGTGACGTCAATTACACTTTGGAGCAGACAATAAGTCTACCAAACATCCTTGCAGATATCAGGAAGAACAGTTGATACTCTCTAAGCTGTACTTGGTGTTCTAATAACAGCTGAACTCTGTCAGGTCTGACTGACATTAGAGAACAGTGAATAAACCTAACGACATCTGTACATTATAATCTAAATAACTACAGAAATTCCACCACAAAACTGACGAGTAATGTATATCTTGACACTGATGTATATGTAAGGTTGTCTGTTATTGTAATGATCAGTCGTTTGGAAGACGTACCGAAGCTTTAAAAAAAAACAAAAAAGCACCAACAGCTACTGTGAGCGACAGAGCGACAGCACTTTCTAAATTGCACAAATTCGACACAGTGCAGGAGTTCGCCTCCATTTTCTTTTGAAATTTAAAAAACAAGAAATGACCCAATATATGCATGGATTTGTATTTTGTTGCCATGGTATCACTAGAGTCATATCGAAGTTTAAAACTCTGGTATCATGACAACCCTACCTGTGTGTGCCTCTCTTTCTTAAGTCACTCTTACTACAATCATTGCTGCTGTACTCAATTCAATCAATCAGTTTTTATTTGTATAGCGTCAACTCATAACAAGTGTTATCTCGAAAGACACTTTACAAAAAGCAGGTAAAAGACCTTACTCTTTGTCTTTTAACATTACAAAAGAGCAGGTTGTCATTGTTATGTAACAAAAGAGCAGGTAAAAAGGTACTATGTTTAGACCACTATTGGCAGCACTACAGAGGACTTCTTTTGAGCTCTTACTGTCCTTGTGATTTGCTATCAGCACTTGTCATTATCTTGTGGATGTCTGGATTTCTTCAGAAATGAGACTCTGTCTAAGCACTTGTAAGGCAGCAGGAGGGGGAAATAGTGCATCTGTTGCATCCTCGACCTGTAATGACCTCAAGGCTCGTCCGACTCATTTCCAGATGAATGTGTTATAATCTACTCTACTCAGGAAATTGTTTGGCTCTCTGACCATTGACGGAGTCTTGTTCAGATGGCCATAGAGTGTACGCTCATAACGCCCATCTCCTGCTTGGGATTTTTTGTTTTTGTGTGTATAATTTCATCAGTACAACCATTGTTCGTTAATATCTGTAGTGTTTCTCAGCCTCTTAGAGTTGCACTACAGTGTTGGTCAAGGAAAATCATGTCAGTGTGTCTGTAGAGCTTGTTCGCAAAACCAAAAAAGATAGAAGAAAGCTGAAACTTACTCAGGAGCATTTTAGTTTGCTTCTGTATCATTTCCCCTGCAAATACTTCCACAGTCATCAGGGAAGAACTAGATGGTATCTCATGCTTTTTCCCATTTTCAGTTCGTCCAATGAATCATTTCAGTAGAATTATTGTAAGTGCATGAGTCTATGATCATACATGTATGATTACCAATGTTCATCTGTAAATAAGTATCAATAATTAGTTGGTTAATATTTCAATTGTATTCATTGCTTTGCATAACAACATTAACTTTAGCTAACAGGATTAATCAGTAAGTTTAGCATCTTGAATATCTTTAGATCAGGTTGAGTAATTTTGCAAGGAACAACAACAGTCAATATTTCTGGATTCCAGCTTCTTATGTTGTTGTATTTGAGTTTCTTTATTCTTCTTTGAGGGTAATTTGAATACCTTTGAAATGTGACATATTGACATATTTCACAATTTATAAACCAAAAGAAGTAAAACATTATAATAAAGAGGCAAATTGTCAATGAAAATAATTAGAAGTTGCAGTTTTAAGAGTGACTCTCTCCAGTTTACAGGATTAATGTAACCAGCCCACTACAGTTTATGCACAACTGCATGTTGTTTGATGTATGACTCACCTGTAGTGAGGCAATGATGCAAATTACAAATACACCTGATTAGTGATTGTACTTTTGAAGGGATGTGTGAGGGAGAACTCTTTGAGACTTAACTCTATGAATGGATTATGAGACCAATTCCCTTATTTGGTTTTTAGTTTTAGATGGTGGCATGGTTCCACTTCTCCAAGGTGTCCAACCATGTTGGTGTTGGATATAATGAAGAGAGAATGCTTTTAGCATTGTAAGACTTGGTCTGATAGTGGAGGCGGTCAGAGGAGAGAAAAGGATGGAGATGGGACTCCACACCGAGTTCTGGCGTCTGTACAGATAAAGCTTGAGTGTGGCACGATGGACTCAAGAACTGGCCACTTGACACTCATAGATAACAACCAAACAAACAACTCATTGTCTGTGTGTGTGTGTGTGTGTGTGTGTGTGTGTGTGTGTGTGTGTGTGTGTGTGTGTGTGTGTGTGTGGGTAGACACAGGAGACAGACAGAGAAGAGGTGGAGAGCTTTGTTGGCAGAATTGTTGCTTGTGTCCGTTCACATGATAGTAAACATTTTGGATCGCTGGCTCACGCTCTGAATGCTTTATGTCCTTAACAGAAAAATTTGCCAAATGACATCTTCAGTTTCAATCATGGCCAAACAGTTTAAGGAATATAGGGTGGCAAATGAACTACCAAATTATATAATAAGGGTTAACCTTGTCTTTGTCATGGTTTCAAAAACACCAATAAAATCAAATGAAGTCTTGTAGTACAGAAATGCATCTTAATAATCAGGAATAATCTTACTCGAGTACTTTACTAATATATTAACTGCAAACTACATGAGCATTGAGTTGAACATGCAGTTATCTTGTTAGTAAATGTCAGATAGCAGCACTTAGTTTAATTTGGCAGCCAATGAGGAATACAAGAGAAACTTTTTGCTGACCTCCTCAAATATTTATGTACCAAATTTGGTTCAAATGCTTTAGGATGTAGGAGTTTGTGCCAACGCGAGTGGAGGGGGATTGGAGGTGTGCCGCTGGAGGTGAGGCTTCAGAGGAGGTGTCTCCAAACAGCAGTTTGTTTTGGTCTAGTGCTGGTGCTCAAGGACGGCATCTACTGGATCAAAAAGTCTAATTTTCTTCCTTTAAGTTTCACTTTAGTTGACCGACATGGTCTTATCAAATTGACAAATGCAAATAAAACTGGAACCTCTCGATTCATTTTGGATTTTCTTGGACATAAATCGTTAGAAAATCAAACCATTCTTGATATAAAAAGTTCAACCCTGTTTCCAAAAGAGTTGGGAAAATCTCAAACGTAAATTAAAACATTTTAATTTTAAATATGTTGTTTCAATATATTGCAGGTCATCACATTCTGTTTTTATTTACGTCTTAATTTTGTCCCCTGGGTTTTAGTTTCTTTGGTAAATCCTTCAGGGTTCAGGTAGGCGGGGATAAAAGGGAGTGGAATGGAGTTTAGATTTGCTGACACCCTCTTGACATATCACTCATTGGTTTTCGGAGGGATACGAGGCTTTTATAGGTATTCATGCACAATAATAGCACGAGGGTGGAGGAGATTGAAGAGCTCGTTCGGCACAGGTGGCACAGTTTACAAAAGAGAGGCGTGGTCCTGTTCCTGAACCTACAGGATCATTCAACATAACAGACCTGAACAAGTAGGTTTAAGTTTTTCAAAAGCTTAAAGCAACTTTTTTATTAGAATGAAATGACGTGAATTAAAATGAGCACTTATGATACTTTATTATACCACATTGTTCATAAAAATGATTTAAAGGGGCAGACATTTTTGTAGAGGGTTAGGGTTAAAAAAAAGGGGGTTAGGGTTGAAAAATAATGAACAAAACAAAAAAAGCAAACGCAAATATAGGATGGAGAGGTTATATTCTATCTTTGGTTTCCAGAGCCATGGTTCATTATTTTTAATGGTTATACATAAAGCAGGTGTATATTGGCCTTTGGTGGGCTGGTGTTTTTCTTTCCTCTCTCTCCAGTCCTGCAGCTATAGATTTCATTTGTAATGAGGCAGTAAATAAGAGTTATTTGTATCAGGGAAAGACTCCCATGGCTCTGAATGGATCATTAGTAGAGGCGCCTGGAAGCCATGGACGAAAGCATCAATCCTGTCTGTCCAGCCTGACAGGTTGATTTCAAAGAGTTACTACTAAAACAAATCCTCTGATGCACATTTAGCCATTTATTTTCATTAAATTATTGATATGCATTCTTTGTATTCTTTTCAATGATGCTGTACAGAGTCTTACAACAAACCTTTCATATTCTGGACAAAACTTAATCTTCTTCTTTTCCTGTTTAGTTAACAATTCACTTTTGCATTTTGATATAAAGAACTTAATGGAAAATTTTGGAAAAAATGGATAGATGGCTGGATGGACAGATGGTTTGACTGATGGCTGGATGGACGGACGAACCAATGAATGGATGGTTTGTCTGATAGATGGATTGGCAGAAGGAAAGACGGTCAGACGGATGGACAAACTGATTGATGTATGGACAGTTGGAAGGATGGATTGATGATTGAAGGATGGATGGATGGATAGATGTTTGGGCAGATGGATAGATGGATGGATGGATTGAAGGTTGGAAGGATGATGGATGGATTTATGAATGGATGGATGATGGATGGATGATTGGGCAGATGGATGATGGATTGAAGGTTGGAAGGATGGATGGATGGATGATGGATGGATGGATGATGGATGGATGTTTGGGCAGATGGATGGATGGATGGATTGAAGGATGGATGGATGGATGGATGTTTGGGCAGATGGGTAGATTGATAGATGGATGGATGGATGGATGGATTGATTGAAGGTTGGAAGGATGGATGGATGGATTTATGGATGGATGGATGGATGATTGAAGATTGGAAGGAGGGATGGATGGATTGATGGATGGATGTTTGGGCAGATGGATGGATGGATGGATTGAAGGATGGATGGATGGATGGATGTTTGGGCAGATGGGTAGATTGATAGATGGATGGATGGATGGATTGATTGAAGGTTGGAAGGATGGATGGATGGATTTATGGATTGATGGATGGATGATTGAAGGTTGGAAGGATGGATGGATGATGGATGGATGTTTGGGCAGATGGATGGATGGATTAAAGGATGGACGGATGATTGAAGGTTGGAAGGATGGATGGATGGATGGATGATGGATGGATGGATGTTTGGGCAGATGGATGGATGAATGGATTAAAGGATGGATGGATGGATAGATGGATGAATGGATAGATGTTTGGGCAGATGGGTAGATTGATAGATGATGAATGGATGGATGGATTGATTGAAGGTTGGAAGGATGGATGGATGGATTTATGGATGGATGGATAGATGATTGAAGATTGGAAGGATGGATGGATGGATGATGGATGGATGTTTGGGCAGATGGATGGATGGATTGAAGAATGGATGGATGTAGGCATGGATGGATGGATGGACGGACAGGTAGATAGATAGACAGATGGATGGATGGTTGGTTAACCTTAAATGATACTGAAGAATTTGTGGTGTTAGCAGTTTATCACAGCAAAGAGCAGCAGAGAAATCTAAAACATATGTCATATATATTAAAGGAAAGTTACTGACTATAGGCTCCTAATATTAATATTTATGTTGAAGTGCAAATACAGTGATCAAGTTTTGTTGAATTTAAAAGCTACTGACAGTGCATCACTGCTGTCAGTCACCCATGTTATCTACTGTTTACAGGCCTCTAGGACACATCTATACAGGGAGACTACTATTTCCTAGTCATAAAGACATTACTGACTTCATCCAGAACAAACAGTACCTCTTTGTCTCTTCACTGTGGCATGTAAACAGCTGATCACAACACAGAATGCAATCATGCAAACACATGTAGTGCTGTGAAGTGGCCGAGCATGTGAGGTAATTGATCCAGAAGGTTGTTGGGGGGGGGGGGGGGGGGGGGGAAGCGCCATCGCAGGAGTAGAAATTGATGAACGGGGCAGAATTTGAAGCAATACATCATGCCTGAGTCCTGATGTCAAGCAGCCCTTTGTAGGCATGTTTCCTGCTCCCATGAGCTTTATGCTTGTGTGTGTTTGTGTTTGTGGGCTTTCACATGCATTGTGTGCAGTTTCTATAGCAGCTCCATAGGTTTAGAATTTCTAATCTTTTTGACTGTTATTTACCAGGTTAACTTGTTCTTTATCCGATTTCATTTTTGGTCTTTTTTTTTTTTTTTTATATATTAGTTCAAACTGGTGAATAACTATATTGTTCAGCACAAACTAAAATACTCAAATGACTATAGTTTTGTCAGTCAACAGCCAAAAACAGAAGATGTCAAATTTTATGGAAGAAAAACGAAAAAAAAAATCTAATTTCACAACCTGAAACCAACAATGTTAAAAATTTCTGCTGGTTAAATGTCTGAACTGTTGAACTAACAATCCAAATTGTGAACTATAATAACTTAATTTATTAGTTATTTGCTGTTACATTTGAATTTTACATAACTATCATGTTCATTGGCAAATTTGCCATATTCTGTTTCTGTGAGAAATCTTCAGATCACAGTTCTTCAGGAAGAGCCGACCGGCTAAATAAAGACCCTCGCCTGCTCACCAAATCTCACATTTTCAGCTCTTATGAAATGTCCCGAGGATATGACAGAGGTTCTGTTTTTCCCAGTATATCCGTCTGAATTATACCCTGTCCTCTGTGGTCGGATGCTGTTCGTGGTCTGTGTAGAACAGAGTGTATGGCAGCGACCACAGGGACAACAGACTGTACCATCATCTGTTAGGTTAACATTTGTGCTGGTGCCTGCATGGTTTTTCAATCCATTTGGCCAAGTCTGCGGTCCTCCAAATGTCCACTATCCGCCAAAGAGGAAATGAGATCGAACAGCCCGATGAGCTGGAGATGTACTAGTAACAGCACAAAGCAGCTCATAGAAACATAGGATTTATTTGAGTTAGTGAATTGCCTACTATCTATCACATGTTGATTTAATGGAAGTATTTCAAGTAACACGCTCGAATTAGGTTTACAATTTGTTGTTTATTGAATTAAGAATATTTTTTACTATTATTTGCCCTTTTGAAAGAAATGATCACTGTGGTTAAAAAACATTTTAAGGACAGAAAACTATATGAGCGACGGGAGGCGGATCTTGTTTGAGGGCTGGTTTCCTCTTTTTCCCCTTATTGTTATGGACACGACAGAAGAAAGGGATGATCTTTTCTCTAAAATTAAGATGGTTTTTTGGGCATTTTAGCCTTTATTGGATAGGACAGCTGAATAGAGACAGGAAATGTTGGGAGGAGAGAGTGGGGGGATGATATGCAGCAAAGGATCAAGGTTAGATTCGAACCCACGGTCGCTGCTGGAGGACCATAGCCTCCGTACAATGGTTACGCGACATAACTGCTTGGCTACTGTTTTTAGTCCAGCTTTTATAACGTGTCATGACTGTGATTTCAGCTGCTGGTATGGTGTAATTACCTGCAGATGGATTAATGAAGTGTTTATCTTAACATTTTATATGAATGTAATGTTTTACCAAACATCATGTCAAATAGTTTTATTCTGGGCATTTTACCATGTTGTATAATTACACTGAAAACAACACTGAAAAGAGCCCAAAACTGAGATTTGTAAAAACACCTGAAAATGAGGTGTGTTTTCTCTTGGGTGTTACAAGTTCTCCACCTGACTGGATGTCTCACAGCTGAAACATAGAAACTGAGAAGAGAAACGACTGTGAATCAGTGATCAACTTCATTAGCTTCTCGCTTTACAAATGAGTCAACCTCTCGGGTGCTGATAGAAATGGACAGCTTCCATGATCTTCACGCTTCAGCAGCTGAGTGGTGACATGATGCATCCACAGCGGCCACTTGGACAGAAAGAGACAGTCATTCTCCTCTGACAAGATCACACTTCTGTGCAATTCAGAAAGTGACCATAAGAGTGATTCAAGCTTGGTGTTACCCGTCTTAAAGGAGCAATATGTAATATATGTTGTGAATTAAATCATAAAATGACCTTACTATATAATCAGACATTAATGAAACATGCTATGTTGAAGTTCTGGCAACAATGCAGCAGCCAGTATGTCCTCCTTTGAAGTTTAGACTCTGGTCCTGAATGGTCTTTATTTGTTTTTACCAGAGAAGAAAGGCGGTTTTGAGAGCCCCCACATGGCCGTTTTGGACGCCCCAGGTATGCCATATGAGACTAGTTATCACGGCAATCTAACAGGTGTTCCTTCAATGAAAGCAAGCAAGCAAACTAGTTCAGATGTAACTTATTGCACCTGACTTAAAAAGCCTCTGCGACATGGCAACCCGCATGAGCATCCACTTTAGGGAGGATGGGGCTTGGGGGAGGCAGTTCTCTCTCCATTGTTTTGAATTTTGACTGCAGTACCAATTTTAAACACTGGGTGTCAGAGTTACATGTCGCTCCTTTAAGATATCTACATTTTATCTTACTTATTTTTATTAGCTGTTTATCCAGCCCTAAAAAACTGCTGATTTCTCTCTGGTACTTGTGTTTAAATTGAAGTCATTTATATGGTCTTGATGCATTTGACTTTATTATGAAAAATAAATTGCAGCAGCATTTTGTCAGTATTTGAGGTTTTCAGTGAGCCATCATTTGAAAGCGCACGCTGCATTAAATGTGTCCTTTAAAAGTATAATGGCAATCTCTTAAATCCTGAAAATGGTCCTTCTCTGATTTCCCCCATCCATTCAAATTATTCGAAATTCTACGTGTGAATCTTTTAAATTTTGCGGTTATTTATGCAGCATCTTTCACGGTTTGTTTTTAATTTCTAGAGGCAGATTTGTCTTAATGCATTTCAGCTTTGGTGTGAGTTGTCAGCTGCTGTGTGACCTACTTATTTTATTTCACGATGTCAGGTGGAGCCTATTTTTATGGAAATGAAAGCTGGCAGCAAACATTGGGATTATTGTATATCTCTATGTTTACGTATCTCTGGCACACGCAGTAACGTGATACCCTTTGTACCGCACTGTTCAGCAGGTTTAACGCACACAAAACGCTCAATCACCTGCTCTTCAGTCAACATGACATTGTCTGACGTTATTATGTTAGGAGGCAGGACACTTGGAGAATTCATTGAGCTGTGTTGTATTATTTAGAAGATCTTAAAATAGATTAGTAAAGTGTGTTTATGGGATTTGAGACCATGAAATAAAAAATGTGAATGCAATGGGCTAATGGGATATGACAAACACTGTTGTCAAATGTCTTATTAGGAGGTGTAGTAATGCTCATGACAGATGTTGTTCTTAAATATGGATGAGGAGTAACATCTGCACGCTGACTGGGTCTGCACAATTAATCTTAATTTCAGCACAGAGCATTTGCAGCAAACATTGCAAATTATCCCAGTGAAACCATTTCCTGTATTTCATTGTTTGTATTTTTCAGGGGTAAGAAAAACGTATGAACCTTCCCTTTCTACAAGGAAAAGATTAACGATCATTTAATAAATATGTGAAGTTGTTTGAACCGTACAGCTCGTGGGTTCTATACAAGTAAAGGAACTTATTTATTGTATTCAAGCTTGTGCTATGATTTATTTGCTCATTCGTTTCCAATCTTTTGGAGGTGAATACTGAGTGCAGGAGCTCTGCTGATATTCTGTGTCACCCGGTTGAGAGATGAACCGCTTTGATTTTACGACATGAAAGTGAGGAAGGCATTAAAATTCATGAACTCGTTCGTGTACTGTACTATGTCATGGTGGCCATTTAACTGCACCGTGACACACATTACATCATGCAACATGGTTCAGTGTCATAAGAGGTTTTGCCTATTACATAACACTATGAATCAAAGCACTGATTGTTACTTTTTTTTTTAAACCAAGAAATACAGGTTTGATATGGACAGGGTGTTACTGCATTCTAACTGCATTTGTTGTGATTATTCTGCAGTGTCGTTTGTGTCACTGTAAATAGAAAGTAAGAAGAAGTAACACACTATGACATGTTCGGACTAAATGACAGGTAAACACGGAGAGTGTATGACTGTGGACAGGTGGGTTACACACACTGTGAGGCCAATATATTATAACCCTATTGATGTCACTGAAGATTTATTTTTTGGGGCTTTTTGTGCCTTTATTGGAGGGATAGGACAGTGGAGAGAGTTGGAAATCACGGAAAGAGAGAAAGTAGGGAATGACATGTGGGAAAGAAGCCACAGGTCGGATTCGAACCTGGGCCGCAGCTTGGAGGACTATAGCCTCCATACATGGGACGAGCAAACTGACCACTGCGCCAACAGTGTCCTGTGCGTTTTTTTTTTATGTAGTTGCAGTATCTCTCAGTCCTTTCTCTCATTTAATAGCAGTTGAGGAAAGTAATAACGAGCTTTTGACCTTGCTCTGTATGGCAGCCTGTAAGCGACTGCACACACAGTGCTTTCCTCGTACCTGTATTAGAAAGCACTGCTGATGAGTACAGTAGTAATAAGCAAGCAGACCCCAGAGAGTATATACACTGAGCTTGTTGTTTGTTGCCTGTGGTGCATGCGTCCAGTGTTTATGCTAATACTGGGATTACTCAGCCGTAGTGTAGCGTGTGTTACAGAGCGGAAATATCTCACTCCATCAGAGGGATAGAAGGGAGAATAAGAGCTAACTGGACTAGAAAGTGAAAACCTATGCTGTGATGTGAATTATTTTAAGTCTGTAAATTACATCATGTACTGATGTGTGTTTTTAGTGGCAAACAAACGAACTGTCAGGTCAGTGCATCTGTTGGAAGTAGAACAAAAAACATTTATTAATCCAAACAATAAGAGTTGGAAAGCACATTCAGGACCCAGGTACGCTTGAGCTTGATGTACGTGATGCATCTGAAGCCTCAGTCGACGTTAACAGAGTCTTTCCCCTGGCATGTAGCTTTGACATGTGTAGGATTATTGGAGAGTGTGTTGGAGCATTATTTTTGTCATTTCAATATGAAAACGCTATATAATTGTAGAAATAGATTTAGAAATATTCTTGAAAATGTATCCCACCGTCTATAATCACTGTAGAGAATTTTTTTACAATGATAAAAAGTCTGAATAGTTATGTGCAAGTTTAACCAATTTGAAACTTTTGGTCCCACGTTCCTGCTCATTTGAATGGGTTCTGGTCGTGGCTCCACCAGCCGTTACCTGCAGACTCTGCCTAATCCTGACTAGCTCAATATGTCAGCGCCTGTCACAGGGCTGTATAGGCTTCATTTTAAATCAACAGGAAGACATGGAAACCCATTGTATATCTTTAAATACAGTCTTTGGTCACATCCAATATAGTAACTGCATTATCACTGCAAAACCGTCTTCAGGTACCAAAAACGGTTTAGGGCTCTTAAAATGTCTGGTTAGTTCAGTACTCACAGCAATGTACTGGAGAATATATAGATCTCTATCGTTGTTGTAGAGTTGCAAGCAAAGCAAGAAACATTTCAAATCAACTTGTATTTTTTCACATGTCAGCAGACTAGCTTCAATAATCTTTTGTGGGTCAACAATGGGCTGAAGGCACCTTTTAGTTCTTTTAGAAAGAAGTTCCTGGGACTAAAGGTTTCAGGTATTTTTGATGGAAATATGGCATTGACTTACTAAAACACTAAATAAATCAGAGGATTCACTATTGATCCAAAAGCCCTGAGTTAATGAGCTCAAAGGTAACATTACTACATTTTACCAAACAGATACAGTATTTGAGGAATTAAACAAAAACATAGGGCTAAAATATCTGCAACCACTACACTGTACAGTATATAATGCACAGAGAGGTTTTTTTTACAATGTACATTTGTAAAAACTGACCTGAAGCCAGCTCTCCCATATGGAACACAAACAGCTACAGGAGCGGTCAGCCAAGGGTGAAGTTCCTTGGGCCAAGATGCCATGGTTACATATGCATCATTGTTGTGTGTAGAATAATGTGACAAATAGGTCAGCGCTGTTTGAAAATGGTTTGTTAAAGCATGCATGGTAGATTCAGCCAGGATTATTCATGCATTCATTGTCAATTAGGCAGGAATCCACTCACATGGCTCCACTTTGTTAAGTTATATTTTTGCCCTTATTAGACAGCTTAATAGATACAGGAAATGTTCGGAGGAGAAAGTGGGGGATGATGTATTGTAGGGGATCGCGGTCCTATACGAACACATGGAGGCTGCGACGAGGACTGCAGGCCGCATGGGGTGCATGCTCTAAACACTGAGCTAAACTGGTGCTCCAACTTTGGTGTGTTAAAAGCCAAAATACCTCCTTTGTTATGTTTTTTTTTTTTTTTTTTTGGGGGGGGGAGGATGTTTAAACTTAGAATATGAATCCATTTCAAAACTCTTTATTTAGCTTGTATGTAGCATAGGGTTGTCATGCTACCAGGATTTTAAACCTCAAGAAGATATCAGTAAAAATCAAAAATATTGATACATGTTTTCAATTGCCATCACAACAAGTTCATTTGCAACTTAAACAAGGATTTATATTTATGTTATTCATTGCCAAAAATTGCAAGCAAACTCCTGCACACTGTCTACGTTTCAGTGTAATTGTGGGATTTAGACAGTGCCACCTTCTCCATTTGTATGAGACATTGACGTCACATTTGATCCTTTAGAGACACCAAAAGGACTCGAGAAACATCAGAATTTGAATGAATGAATGAATCACCACTGCTCTCTTTTTCTCTGATGCAGATTTTGGTTAGAAATATGACTAAAAATCTTTCATTTTCCATACTCCTGATCATTAAATATAGGAGATTGTTTCATTTGAAACACGTGGTCTTGAAAATAATCAAAGTATTGACATTTTTGACAACCTATATTTTGCATATAGCATGTAAGAAGAAAACATGTAGGGTATCTGTTGCTTATTTATGGAGAATAAAGAGCATATTGTTTGATTCTAATACATCAATCAGGCAGTATGTATTGAAGACATGGATTACATGATAAGAATAAGGTTTGTGATAGAATATTGAAATCTGTGCAAAGAAGTACATCTTCATCAGTATGGTTCCTTAGTCTGAGCTCTGCACCTGCTGTGTGCTGTGGAAGTTGTGGGATCATCACTGCTGAGGGTCTGAAACAGCGTCTCCTAAATAGCACCCACCCTTCTCCGCAGGCTCTCTGTGATGTGATGCTGGAGCTTGATGAGCACATTTGAGATGTAATAATTTCTCTCTGCTGAAAGAAAACTCGCTTTACAGCTGTGTCCCTGTGCATCCACTGCAGCTTCTGTTTATATTTCCACTCTGAGTTTCCTCAGCTCACCTGTTCATAATCCCTCTCTCTGTATCTCTCACTCTGTTGCTGTCTTGAGTGATTGAATGGGCATTTTTATTGCTCCTCTAACGCATCAGCCGCAGACTTGTAGCTAATAAGGACGAGGGTTGAGGCAGTGGGTGAGTTAGGAAGGAGATGACTTCACTGATAGTGATGTTATAAGACTGATCTCCACCCTGAGGGAGACTGGTGTGAGGGTCAAACTATTTACTGTGCCCAAGAGGAACTGACACGTACATACTTATTCAGTACACTGCACATATAACCAGTAACTTGATTTATAATCTTATTTTGAAGGGGATTTCTAACATGTCGGCCTAATGTATCCTTGTCTGTAACATCCTCTGCAGTCATATTTTTGGAGTGTCATTTTCGAGGTTGGAAACTGCTGCATGAACAAGTTTTGCAAAAGTGAAAAGCTGCTCCCAGAGACACAATCAACACTGGCAACAGCTGAAGGTGTTTTTCACAATATATATGTAACATGTATTCATAGAGATACATTTGTAAATTGGCCAGCAATCACTTGATGCATTGGCACTGAAATGTCTATGCAAAGAAAATAGTTTTGGAAGACATACAACTCTGACAAAATGTCTTATTGCACATCTATTTTAAGTGAGGTCGACCAACGTAAGCCAAGCTACATACGT
Organism: Labrus bergylta; assembly: GCF_963930695.1. Classification (NCBI taxonomy): domain Eukaryota; kingdom Metazoa; phylum Chordata; class Actinopteri; order Labriformes; family Labridae; genus Labrus; species Labrus bergylta. The sequence goes on from NC_089207.1 coordinate 9,241,374, forward strand.
ATCCTGCTTGATACAAGAGCAGGATCACCAATATTTTCCATCGATGTGATCTGAATTTATTGTGGTCTGTACAGTATATCCACAAAAATTATACATTACAAAATCCTGGTGCTCACAGTAGAAACATTTTTGGACCCCTTCTGTTGGCAGCTAGCTGCTTCAACAAATGTATGCTAAGCTAGTAGGCGGTTAGTTTAGTTTAACAAGACAACAGAAACCAAAAGGGGAAACTTTGTCTGAGGTTGTAAACTTCAAGCAAACAATGGCGTATTGTTATATTTATGATCTTAACCGAATGTTATATGAATTTAGCTTAGGCTACAGACACGAGCAGGTCGATACGACGATATAGATTACCAATACTTAATCTATATAGTAGGCTACATAACCTAGAAGGAGTTATAGATTCAGGACTAAAGATGGCCACAAAATTCAAAATTTACTATCAATCATGCTACCGAAAAAAAACCCTCCAATTTTAGCTTCATTCTTGTGATGAAAAGTGTAAAAAACTGAACCCACAGAGGTCAGCGCAGCTTTCCATTTCCTCCACTGGAGATTTTTTTTCATTGTGAAATGACAGACAAAAGTGTGTCCCCCCCCTCTCTATGTCATCAATATTCATATTCACTCGGACTACCATGGCTACACAAAATAATGAAGCAGGGTTTCCTGTTAGCTACAAACAAAACATCGTCCCTCTGAACCTTCCCTCCCAGCCAGTTGTCATCTTTAATCTGTCTGCCTTTGATCCTGTATGAAGAGGAATACAAGCAGCCGTTTGACACAGCGACACACACACGCGCGCACACACACACACACACACACACACACACACACACACACACACACACACACACACACACACACACACACACACACACACACACACACACACCTGTGGTTGCTGTAGCCTCCTTTAAAGATGTACTTCTTTGCACAGACTTCCGCACTTGTTATGCATTCAAATGTGTTAAGGCTTGGATAGGACGTATCAAGTAACACACTACAATCTTTCATTATTGATTTTGCCCCTTTGTATGTCAGATTTAATCGGCATCACATGAACAAAGTGTGTCCATACCCTGTGAATGTTCCGCCAATACTTGAACATTTTGTCCCTTCTTGTAAGATTGAATTTTCATCTTGTTTTTTCTCCAGGGCTCAGCTGACTCGTACACAAGCCGACCGTCTGACTCGGATGTGTCCCTTGAGGAGGAGAAGGAGGGCGGCCGGCAGGAGAGGGAGCAGCAGGCCACAGTTCAGCTCGAGAGGGCTAAGGTCAGGATCACATGGAACTACGAAGACAATCAAGATACTTACTGTTCTGTACAGCACATGAAACTGTTTTGATCCCAGGTCACAAACAAAAGGCACAAGATTTGGATTTACAGACTTCACCTCTGTAGGTCTGCATTCACAATATTCCCATGGCGGCCCAATGCTGTTGTCGTCCTGCTGTTTTTCAGGTCTACAAGTCGTACAAGCATTTTTATCCTGTGTCTTCTTTTTAAACTGATCCTCAACTAAAAACACCCAATAGTAAAAGTCTGGAGAAAAGACATTCAGCCATATTTCAGGTTGATAACAGATTAGCTAATATTAGAGAGCATTTTACGTTAGCATTAAGTAGCTAACAGTAGTCTAAGCATTCACACGGTAGAGTTAGCTCAGAATTGATTGAATACCAATATTAGCTGTTTAAATGTAGAGGCCATTACATAATGAGTTAATTGGACATTTTGCCCTTTTTCCCTCTGTATTTAAATTATTTATTGCCTTGTCAGTTGCTAAAGATGAAACGTTACGGATTATTCAAGATCGCAATTTGGCGTTTTTTATCATTTTGATGAATTAATAGTTGATTAAGTGCTGCCAATTGTCTAAATACACTGTAGTCATACACGCTTTGTATACCTTTACATTTTCTTATTGACAGAGAAAACAAGAGATTGAGGATTTGGAAGTTAAGGGCACAAAGCAGAACCCTGATTCACTTGTTTTAATAGTTACCCGTCCCTCCAAAGAAAGGAGAAGGTCCATAAGATGGTAGGCAGGGTAGGAGACCTCTCGAGGAATATTGTGACACTTTCCCCTTAACGGTGTAGATTCCAGTAAGGTCCAGTAGCTCCTGGCCTTTGGTTTATTGAAGGTTGTTGTCCAGATGTTTCCTGTCTTCATGTGTTAACATCCCACACAGTTAATCTGAAGGTGTGGATGCTCTAAATCCCAGCACATCACACCTTCCTGTGATGTGGAAAAAAGTTTTTATAGCTGAACTAAAAAGAAAAGACTCTGCTGAGATCTCTTTAGTACTGGTGTTGTGTTCCCTTCACACTTCCATAAGAGATGTTTAGTATAAAGGTTGTGCACAAATGAGTTTGTTGACTGCTTTCCAGATGCGAGATAAACTTTTCTTGTCTCTTGGTGAATTGATTAGTCAACAGGACTTTTTCATTGCAGACACTTTTGACTTGTCGTAGTAGAAAATCCCATGGTGTAACTAAAAGCATTAACTTTGGCTTTGTTTTTTTGGCTTTGGTGGATGAGGTGGCTTCACCGCGGTCTTACTGCTACCATCATCAGGAGGGATCTCAGTTGGCGTCCCTTCATCAACACCTATCCCTCGCAAGTGATTGTGGAGCTTAATGAGCAAACTGCTAATTAAATTTCTCTCTCTGCCAAAGGGAAACTCTCCAGTCTTATCTCTGCGTATCCACTGTTGTGTCTGTTTTTGTTGCATTATTGAAATGCCTTAAAGAAAAATATTACGTCAGCTTAATTGTATCACGTTTCATCTTTTGTGATTGGAGATAATATCTGTATCCCCGATTCCTTTGACACGGTCACCTTCCACCTTCTGCCTTAATGCTGTGATCACTTTTTTTTCTCCCTGCTGTCTTACAGACTAAAGCAGTGGCGTTCGCTGTGAGGACAAATGTCAGCTACTGTGGCGCTCTGGATGAGGATGTTCCTGTGGCCGGCACTGCCGTCAACTTTGATGCCAAGGACTTCCTCCACATCAAAGAGGTACGAGTCGCCGGGCACTGCCCAGAAATGTTAGACCTGTGTCACTGTGTGGACAATTCCTTTCGGTCCACTTCATTTAGTTTATGAATTAAATCAGCATGATGTGCTTTTATATTAAAGGTTGTTCTATTATATTGCTCTTCAAGTATCTGGCAGCCTTTGGTCTCGGTCTCAACAGAAATCCCATACTAATATACTATTTAGCACTAAGACTAATCTAGATCGTTTCACTTTCTCTGATATCTTAGTATGTAACCAATAGTTAGTGGTTTCCAGTCCAATTTCTGGGAAAGAGAAGTTTACAGTATTTAAGCACTGGACACTACATCAGAATATACCTCAAAATACAAAGTTAACAACAGAATCATTAAAGGGCCTTCTGACGCAATGGTGATAGCCGGCTGTGGCTCAGTGGTAAAGTTGGCTGTCCCTCAACCGGGAAGGCGGGGGTTTGACCCCCAGCAGCAACTTTTCAAATGTGTCCTTGGGAAAGACACTTAATTCGTCCTGAGTCAAGGAACTACACATCCCACAATCCATTGCAAATTATACCGCTTCTTCTTAAATGTAACTTTAGTAGCTGTTATAGTGTTTATACTGTTAATACAAGTATTGTACTATGTTGTGGTTTGTGTTGTGGAATATAAAATACATTCACTGCTGCATAACAAGGCAATTAGTACAATTCTTGAAAATGGGAAATTAGCCGAAAGGCAAATTTTCATCAGCAGTCCCTTTGCCAGATGTTCTTCGGCATCATATAATCAAATATTACCTGTTAACATACATTCAGTAGTTTAGAAAAATACAGATATATACAATACAATCTGGGTAAGGAAAACAACAAATATCCCACACAGGACATGACACAATTAAAGTTACCATGGAAGGTGCAGCATCAGTGTTGACATTGTTGGCTCTCAATAAATCGTTTTTTACATTATATTTTAATGTATAATAGGATGTTGACTCTCTAATTGATTGCGGTATTAAATTCCACCGATTTGACGCTCACATGGAAAAGACGCCCTGGCAGAATGTGGGTTTCCTGAGTGGGATTGTGCCGCCCCCTCTAGCTGCACCTCTAGTGGTATGTCTGTACATCTCCTAAGGTATTATGTCCTCTTTTCCTCCCTCCATTCTACAGAAGTACAACAACGACTGGTGGATCGGCCGTCTGGTGAAAGAAGGATGCGACATCGGCTTCATCCCGAGCCCTCTGAAGCTGGAAAACATCCGACTCCAGCAGGAGCAGAAGAGAGGACGCTTCCACGGGTGAGTGTTAGAGAGGGAGGAGGACTAGATGAGAAGCGAGCTGAAAATGCACAGACGGCCTGGCTCAGAAGGGATGAAGAGAGTTGGAGAGTTTGGGGACTTGTTAAGGTCGGAGCCACTTCAGAGAGGAGTAGACCTGGCTGCTGGAAGAACCAGCAGATAGGGAGGAAGTCAGGAGGATGAGGGCCAAGCTGTGTTGTGTGGTCCAACCTCTCAGAGGTGCGCCTGGATCCTGGCCAGTGCTGAATTTTCCATCAGATGGGACGATGGGTTTCAGCCAGGAAGGGCGATTAGAGATGCTTAGTGCCTTAGACTTTCCTGAGTTTTAATATTAAGAGAAGAGAGAGTCATTTTTCTTTTTCTTTTTCTTTCTCTTTCTGTTTATTTTTACAACAGAAAACATTTACACGTAGTCCTCATCTCAAACTAACCACTTAGAAAATAAGGAGCCTGGGTCAGATGACACATATGTTTTACTTTTTCTGTGATAACAAGTAATTTCCAGTTGCTTTCTTGAGATTGTGACTCATTTGTGTCATTATCTCAAGATAACAACGCTGGTTTGGAGTTGATTTCTTGACATCTCGATGACTCACTATCACAGGAAATCAGAGTAAAATAAAAGTACAGCTGAATGTTCCTTTAGGGCTTCTGTAGGTTAAGCTCAAAGGAACTTCAATTCCCCTTTAAGGGGTTCATATTACAGCAAATTAAGAAACATCAAATCTGTTTTGTGATATATTATTTATTTTCAAGGAACAATACCCATTGTCTTTGATGACTTTTTTGTCAGTAACTGAATCACTCCTGGGAAGTGATGACAGCTGGATCCCATTTTAACAATTTTCTCTCTCTGTTTGCTGATATCATTGTAGCAACAAGTCAAGTGGGAACTCTACGTCCAGTCTGGGAGACATGGTGTCGGGAACATTTAAGCCAAATCCAAACTCTGCAGGAAAGCAGAAACAGAAAGTGGTGAGTATCTTAAAATACTTGCTCATTTTACATGTGAGCAGGGGCGTGTCCGGACTTCTGGGTCGGCCCAGCTTTGTCACTGACTTATGTAGGGGTGGCATGAGGTGACATTTTTGGGCACACATGCAAATTCATTTCATATTTTTAACCTTTTATCCCCACTAATGATAGGTAAGTAAAACAATTTGGCAACATATACATTTTCTTAGCTTGATTCTTTAGTGTCTCATACACTAAGATTTACATACAAAGTCATTATTTTACATACACAACTGAATGCAAACTATTGGACTCAAACTCAAATATACATTTATTGGCGATAAGGTCCATTTCAAGTTAGACAGTCTGCACGAGTTATTAATGCCATTATCCTGTTGAAAACAGCCAGAATAGTTGATTAGTACTTAAGTCCCTCGTCCGATTAGGCCAATAGCTAATCATAGATTTGGATTTTGGGGTGGCACCTGAGGCGGCCAATCAGATTTCAAGGGAGGCCAATGCCACCCCTCTGGACACGCCCCTCCACGTGAGTAACAAAACAGCTTGAGTTCCTGGGAAGTTTTTGTACACACATGAGCCCTCCCGTTAAAATGTGTTGATGAAGTAAAGACTCACACTCCCGCATTTTTCTACTTAGTATTTAAGATTCAAACTCTTGTGAAAAAATCTTATTTTGTTATTTGGTTGATCTTATTCTTGGTAAAACATGACATTGAAAGTAGTTTACTAATAATGAATGTTTGAAATGTATAAAATAGCACGAGGACCTCTTAAACTTCAAATAGAAAACTTTATTTTGAAAGAAAAACAATCTGTTAAATCAAACATGGCTTGTCTCTGAGTAGGAGATCAGCACTGATGAGAGTTTTTTGAAGGTGGAGGGGGATCCTTTTTTAAACATTGAGCACAAAGGCTGTGCTCTTAATTAACATGTCCTTCTGACGACAGTAATAATCTATTAAAATAGAGAGAAGCTGCACTGATTAATCCATGAACCCATTAGTTGTAAACTTAAGTTTTAGCTTGGTAAAGCAGAATATTTTTATGTTTTTCTCCTCTATGAATGACCTCTATTAACTGAACACTTTTGTTTGAGTGTTTGAGGACATCATCTTGGCTTTGAGGAAACATTGAAACATTTCTGACATTTTATAGTCCAATGATCATAGACGAGCAGACTGTGTACTTTGATTTAGTCACGCCAAAGTCATTAGGTTAGAATAAATTAATACGTTGCTGCATCTGAGTCAGAGTCAGATGAAGGAACCAATTCTCAGAAGTGACTCTTCTCAAAAGTGATAAACCGCTCGCACCAGCACATCATGTTCCAGGACGATGTGTCTGTAAATGAAATCAAAACTGTGTTACAGTTATTGAAAGCATGAAAACACTTATTTTAATTCAAATGTAACATCGTACTAGAGCGTTAGAAGATACCTTGGTGTGCTTGATTTTCTATTATTAAATCTTGACTGTCGCTGTGTGTGCCCGCCCCTCCAGGCTGAGCACGTCCCTCCCTATGACGTGGTTCCCTCCATGAGGCCGGTTGTCCTGGTGGGACCGTCTCTGAAAGGTTATGAGGTATGACACACTGCCACCGCTTCAGCTCTCTGACCCTAACGCCTTCTCACAGCAAATATCTTCAAACTTAAATCACTCTCCCAACTCTTTAAAGCTTCTGTGAGGAACTACAGATGCATCCTGCTAACCAAAGTAGCTGGTGACTTAGTGTTTAGTAACCTCTTGCTCCGCTCGAGCTCCACCCTCTAGTCCAAATATGGTCACTTTCAGGGGCAAAAAACAAGATGATAATAGCTAAAAGCTTGATAGGGGACATCACAATCCTCTTTTTTATTGAGTCTCACCCCATACATTTTTTTTGTAGTGACAACTGCTATGAGTACTGAAGTGTCTTCTGTTTCCCCCTCAAAAACCAAGCTGCCTTAGGTAGCATCATGTTGTCGGTATTCTTCATTTCCATATCTGCCGATTCCATTTGAAGTAAAGATTCCAAGAGATACAATATTATAGCTGAAAGTGCTCATTGATTATCAGTTAACACTGCAACCTCGGGGCACACAATGCAGGAGGCTAAAGGAGGTGGTGTGGAGTCGGTTGTCATGGAATCCCCGTCTCAGCCTCCCGTTCTGGTGTTGCCGTGGTAACAACCTTGCGGGTAAACTGCTCTTAGTCTGAAAAAGTGGAGCAAAAAACAGAGAATAACGTGCGGTAACAAGGTTTTAGAAAGATGTGCGACTGAAATGAGTTTTTAATGTTCAAATAGCAAATAGAGATTTTATGCATTGATCATGATTAACACTTTTACAGCTTCTTATTCAGTGCGAGAAAGCAGTTACAGATAATACAGCTCACGTGGTTCAAGGTTTTTGTGCTTCTCTTTCTGCTTTGACTCAAAGAAACAAAACATTTACTTTATTTTTTACAGTTTGATTTCTTAGAGTGTGCATTGTGTTTTCATCTTGTTTGGAGGCTGGTACTATTCCAGTGGTGCAGAAGTATTCAGACCCTTTAATTAAGTGTAAGTGCAAATACCGAAAGTACTCCATAAGAGCGGTCAAAACTGGAAATTTATGTAACTTACATGTAAGTGAAAGTGCAGACCTATTGGAAAAATGTTGTCAAAGTAAAAGCAAAAGTACTCGTATTGCATTCAGAAGGACCTTTGGCTGAGTTTAGATCATTTAATGCTGCTTTACTGATAGTACTATTGAGATTTAAGCAGCATTTTTATGTAACAGCAGAACTACATTTTTTTTAGACTGATATGCAATTTTATTTTTCAATTCAACCTCTTTTTTATCCTCGAGTGACCATTGAGGATCAACCCTCATTTACAGTGACATTGAGGCCTTAAAGAGTCACTTTCAAGACAGGCAACAAAGCATTAAAAGAACCAGAAGACAGATGGATACAAGGCCTCTAAACTCCACCAACCAGGGGGTGTCAAAGAAGCTCAGACAATTCTAAGGAATAATTAAATACAAGAGTGAAAGAGAAAGCCTAAAGTGGACTCAAATAATGAAGTATACTCAGAAAAGCGCTGTAAAAGTCTAATGTGTTATTATTATTAATCATCGTCTTGATCCAGTCAGTCATCCCAGAAGCTAATGTGGCTAAACTCCTTTGACACATGCTCCATGTTTCAGCTTAATGGACAAATCAGAGTGACACAAAGCTTAGCATCTTTTCATTCATGTATCCGTGTTTTCTAATTGGATAACTGTCTGCCTTTAAGGACCAATTAATTCACCAGAAAAAAAACAGCCTCACGTTAAATTTCTGTTGTCTCAGCCTGGCATTTATGTTCATCAGCCAAAGTCACTGTCATTGCCTGTTTTTTTCCCCTGTGCAGTGGTCTTTGCAGGGAGTCAGATAGAAAAACAAGTTGCTCTGTCAAGTTTGTAAATCACAGACGGTGGCCTGAATGGACAAAAATGTGTAAAATGAATGTCTAACAAGCGGTCACTTTTACTTGTTTTCTTCCCCGTCGCATATTCAGAGTTAATGGCAGGAGAACGTTGATTCTGTGAGACTCGTTTGTTTGCTTGAAACTTGCCTGACACCTTTTTGGCTTCTTTGCCTCATCTGCATTTTAATAACATTGCATCCTTTTTTCCTTTTCATCCCGTGTCCCCCGGCAGGTGACAGATATGATGCAGAAGGCGCTGTTTGACTTCCTGAAACACAGGTTTGACGGGAGGTGAGCATCCAAAAGCATGCAGAATCAATTGTACAGTATATCATCCTGCTGTCACGTTGCTATGTATGAAACGTATGTTGTGTGTTGTTTCAGGATATCCATCACAAGGGTAACAGCTGACATATCGTTGGCCAAGAGGTCAGTACTAAACAACCCCAGTAAGAGGGCCATCATTGAGAGATCCAACACCCGCTCCAGCCTTGGTAAAGCTACAGGAACTGCCTCACTCAATGATGTGCATGTCATGTTGGTGGTGGCCATGTGGACGGTGTGAAGTTACCTTTGCATTTCTCTTTGTTCATTCCTCTGCTCTGCTTTCTGTTGTTGTGGTTGTGTTCCTGTAGCGGAGGTCCAGAGTGAAATAGAAAGGATCTTTGAGCTGGCCAGGTCTCTGCAGCTGGTCGTGTTGGATGCAGACACCATTAACCATCCAGCACAGCTCATCAAGACCTCATTAGCACCAATTATCGTCCATGTTAAAGTGTCCTCGCCTAAGGTAAGATTGAAAGCTTTGATACTGCTAAGCCATCCAATAAACCCGGGCTGCATTCTCAATGGCTACTGTAAAATGTCTTTAAAAAAAAAAAGATCTGCATTAAAGCTGCACAGAAAGAGCTAAATAAGAAGAACATTTCAACAAGAAGTATGAGGAAACCAATCCATGCTTCTCCCTGAGGCATGACTTCTAGCCTTTTTAAAATGGGGTTTATTCCACAATTAGAGATCATTTATTGCTCTTTTTCTTCTCTGCATTTGCGTCCCCACAGGTACTCCAGCGCCTGATCAAATCAAGAGGGAAATCTCAAAGCAAACACTTGAACGTGCAGCTTGTTGCGGCGGAAAAACTATCGCAGTGTCCTACTGTGAGTAAACTTCCAACACCCTTTTAAATCCAGGAAAAAAAAAAAAAGTGGTTAGACTTGAGAAAAGAAATACATATGCAGGAACGGCAGCTACACTTCAGCGTCTTTCTATTCTAACACAGGAGATGTTTGATATCATCCTGGATGAGAACCAGCTGGAGGATGCCTGTGAACACCTGGCAGAGTACCTGGAGGCATACTGGCGTGCTACACACACTTCACTAAGCACACCACTCAACCCCCTGCTGGGACGCAATCTGGGCTCCACAGCGCTCTCCCCATATCCTGCTGCCATTCAGGTGAACTTGTCAAACAAGAGAAACAAAAAAGAAGAACTGCCTTGAATTCTCCTTCTTTCTTTTGGTCGTTAGTTAAAAGCCAGAACTCCCCCCGATTAATGATCAGCAACGTGTTTGCGTACAGTCACTACTCGGTGGATCAAAGTTAAAAAGACACGCTTGCACTCAATATGAGGAACAATCACACAGATGAAACACATTTCCTGAATACAAATCATCCACAGCACATGACATTGAATGAAGACTGTGTTTTAAGATCAGATTCCATGTGACTTGTCTAATTAAAACTGTCGTAAAAGAATCTGATCTGGATCACATATGAGGAAGTTTTGCCAGCCGTTTCAACATAGCCTCGGTATTTTCTAGACGCCTGAAGGTTGGACTGCTTTCCTCGAGATTTTATCGCTGATTGACGGATTTAGTGGTAGCTCTTATTCTTGATACTTTGGATGTTTGATACATACTGCATTTATGAACTGGCAGTGGACAAGTGCATTTAAAAAAAAAAAGATTTATTCTGGGGCTTTTCATGCCTTTATTGTAGAGATAAGAGAGTGAATAGAGTCTGAAATCAGGGAGTGAGAGTAAGAGAGTGTGGGTAATGATGAGCAGGAAAGGAGCCACAGGTCGGATTTGAACCTGGGACAGTCGACTTCGAGGACTACAGCCTCTGTACATGGGGTGCGCGCCCTAGCCATTCTGCGACGTGCTCCCAGGACAAGTGAATTTTGACCTTCTTTTTTTCTCTGCAATTTTTTTGAATTGTTATACTGACTGAATACTGAGCGCATTGAGGAAACCAAATCTCTCCAGCTTTTAGTAGAAGTCTCACCATTGTTCATGGTTAATGCAGTCAGTTGAAAAAATAGATTTCTCAGCATGGCTATAATAGCTGAGATTCCTTCAGCCATTACAATACTTCATAACTAGTCAGCCAGATCACTTCCTGTTCGTCTTAAACTTCCTACCTTTGCAACATTTACAATCCTTAAGCCATTTTATGCATCACGTCCCGCACCATGAGTCGTGTATATCACTGTGTATATTCAGCTGTAACAAACACAACACCATCCAGAATCTGTTTTTTTTTCTTTCTCAAACAGGCCCAAAGAAACCGCAACAGCAACCACACAACAACAGACCACTCCCCCATTGAACGCCGCAGCCTGATGCCTGCCGACGAGAACTACCACAATGAACGCGCGCGGAAGAATCGCAACCGTCTGTCCTCTGGCTCTCAGCATAGCCGAGACCACTCCCCTCTGGTAGAGGAAGACTACCAGGACCCCTACCAGGATTCATACAAGCCTCATCGTAACCGGGGATCCCCAGGCGGCTACAACCACGACTCCAGGCAGCGGCTCTGAGCGCTGGCTGTGTGTAAACTAAGTTTAGGCCTGTCTTTCTCTTACCAACCACTATGAACACAAGAGTCAAGGCTGTTTGCTGTAACATGAAGAAAACTACTACACTCATTTGGACTGTAACAACCTTGTATTGATGTGTAGTACCTTTTTTCCCTCTGGCCTTGGCTCGTGACAAATGAGCATATAAACCTAAAGAATAAGAATCCTGCTTCTTGCTTTGATGTGAAACAAGGGAAGGGACTGGATCTGAAAGTAGCACAAGATTAGAAAAGTTTGAAAGGGAGGACTAAGGCTGGACCTGATTTAAATATTCCCCAGACATGGCCTGCGAGCTCAGTACATGAGCAGGCGTTCGATATAGGCCCTTCTGGACCCTCCCTGCCATCTCAGCTGTTACTGTAGCATGCAGGTATAGGACTGTACAGCTCACTACAGCAAGAGCATCCAGCGGTGATGAGGAGCACAGAACCTGTTTGCACGCGTCCAGGAGTTGCTAGAAGCAGAATATAATGCATTTTTAATGCTCCTCAAGTTTGTTTGCCACTGTCCTCGATGTGAGTGTAATAAATCCTGTGGAAGCCTGTTCCCGAATCCAGAGTTTAACACGTTTGCTTTTGAACATGGATGGTGTTTTGTTCTCTTCAGGGTTCATACTGTAGCTCTTTGTGTCCTCTTTTAGTGATTTCTTAATTCCATTTTTTCTCATAAACCATTTTAAGACGGAAATAAAAAAATCATGTGGAACCTCAGGAAAGAGGTTTTTTTTATTTCTTTATGCCACATTTGTCAGTATCCATATCAAGATAAATACAAATATATTGATAAGAATCTATGAGATATTAATATATTTGAAAACACCAAACCTCAGGAATGAGAGGTAATTTAGATGACATATACGTTTTCTGACAAATGTAGCGTTTATGTTCCTAGCTAACAGGGAACTTCGATTACTGATTATGTTTTAGGTGTCCCAAAAAGAAAGACAACACAAGTAAGGTCTTATCAGTATGTTTTTTCATATATATTCCATACATTTATCAACTGCTGTTATCTGTTTTATGCTTGGCAGGGCATTTTTTCTGAGTAAGACAATTGGGAGAGAGACTGATATTTGAGGGCTTCCATGTGTAAATACAGACATAATAATCAAAGGGAAGAGTCTATAGTATATGATAAGATAAAACATTCCTGTTGTTTCTTCTGTCAAAACCTTTCAAAAACGTTCCAGCACTAGGAAAACAACATAAAATTCCTCTGTCATATTTTATTATTACAGATTTTATGAAAAGAAATTGACATATTTTCTTTGAGTAGCAATCTTAACAGACCCCTTTCTGTTACACCCTAACAGAGGGGGCAGCTAACCCTTTCAGCTACAGCTTTGTCACTGTATAAATCTGAGTTTCATTAAAGACTCTTAATGAATGATGTGAAAGCACTTAGGTAGGACTGCACTGCATTTGTCAAAATGTCTTTTACATGTACTTTTTCTGGAAATTTAGAGCGTTTTCCAAAACTTTTAATCAAATAGACTTGCATATGCTGCCAAAATAAAAGACATGATTGATATATCAGAAACTTTTAAACAACATATCCTTGAATCATGTGATTAAAATGGTCGTTTTTGTTTCCTTTCCGTTTATAGTTGTGCTTCAGTGACTCTGGAAAACAGGGTTCGACATGGAGACTTCTGATATGCCATAATCAGTAGCTTTTACTGTTGTTGTTTTCAATCTCTGGAGCAACAATTTAAAATAAGAGTTAAATACTGCCTGTGAGAGAATGATGCATTGATTAGAAGTCTGTGTGCACTGTCATTTTACAATTGTAATGAAATAAACTGCCCTTATGCTGTTATGGATTGTACTGTTATCTGTTCAAAAGAATATACACAACTTTCATTTATCTTATTTCTTCATGCGCCTTTTTAATACAGACTGATATAACTTCAGATGTAGTAAAATATTTTCTTCATGATGAATCTACTTTTTAGCATTTTAGCTTTAATAAAAGTCTGCTTGAAACTTGTTGCAGATGAAGTTGAAATTCGACTAATCTAATTTACATATTACAACTAAATGTTTTACATTTTTTTTAAATAAACAAAATCTAATATTGCAGCTAGATAATGTCAAATTCCCAAATAAATGCAGTATAATCATTCTGTGAATATTTTCTTTTATCCCTATTTAAAATGGAAATTTACAAATAATTATCCTGTAAATAGTAAACCTATTTTCTAAACCGCAAATCACTTACTTAATGTCTTTAATTTTAAAAAAATATTTGCACATAAATATACAATTTTAGAATAGATACATATTTGATTTATTGCTCTCACTTACTCACCGAGTTCATAATACTGCCAACAAGACAGTGATAGTACGCATGCGCAGCATTGACAGCTAACAAGCGCAGCGCGTTCACCACAACAGCCAGCTGATTCTAACCACCTAACCAGCCACAGTGGTTTACGTTTTGGTTTTGCTTTCGGCAGTACTTTCCACTTCTCGACCTTAATTTACAACGTATGGTACAGACATTAACACGACTAGTTCACACAAGTATGGCGGTTGTTCTAAAAAGCTTTAACGGCTTTTCGTCGGTGTAGTCGACCGACTAGCCAGCTGGGTAAAGTTGATAGCACTGAGTAGCATCAACGCTGGCTAGCTGAGTTACAGCGGATTCCTACAAGCTGGCATCAAAAAACTATCACCGTCAGCCATGGGGATACTATTCACGAAGCTGTGGAGGCTTTTTAATCATCAAGGTAAGACTTGGTCGTGGCTCATTTATCGTCAAACTGTCGAAGAAATTGTTGCTAAGGGGGCTAGGTGGTCAGGGGAAGGCCCCCTTTAAAAGACTGGACTGGCACATTGATTGCAGCCTGGGAGCTTACTTATTGTATTTTTTATCATATTTTCGAGCACTTTTCGGGTTTATACGGTTTATTTTTCTGCGCTTATTCTGTAACGTACATATCTCAGTTTGATAGTCTAACAGAGTGTCGTTTTCTGTTTTCTATTAGATTATTTATGTTCTCTGGGCTCGGAGGGAAGGTTAGGTGACACCACGTCGGTTCCCCCATGATACTGATCTTGAATCAGTTCAACAGATTGTGAAAGCTCTGTAACAGGAGCCCCCCCCTCCACCACGTATGGGTCAGCGTTTAGCTCTGTTCACCGGTGTTATTATGGCTGTGATAGCTACACAAACAAGAGCCCGCTGAAGGCAGCCACATCAGCAGATTGTGCGGGCCAATAAGGATCAATGAATGACTTCAGAGTGAATCACTTTGTCTTTGTATTGCCACCGTAATCACTTCAACCTGTCAGGGAAGTGTCACGAGTTACAGGTGAACCGAGCATCCATTCACACATGACTTGGATCTCTAAAGTCTAGACACCCGCATCTGTCCTTTCAGGTGTTAGTTTACATTACTAACAGTACTGTAGTGTAGATCATTAAGGTCATGTATACTGTACATTCATATAACAAGGCTCATTATACCTTTGTTCAGAGCGTGTAATTGCTCTGGTGCAGTGACGACATTACACTGCATTGTACATTAAGAGCCATTCAACCAGACATACAAGTTTGTTAACTGTTAACATGGCCAACTTTCTTTGGAATCATACTTTTGCAGCTTTGTCTCTTGTCAAAAGTTTGCTCTTGGTAGACCAAATGAGACACCAGGCTAAATGTGGCAAAATGTGATAAACATGTTTTACAATTTGCTCAAAAATCTTAATCTGTTTAATTAATGATCTATTAAAATTAATATTTTCAAATAGATTAAAAAAAAAAAAAAAGCCTTAGTATAGGTTGTAGGTGTATTGAATTCCTATCAGGTTGATGTGGGCCTATCACAGAAATATTGATATATGCATTTGTTTTTCAGACATTCCCTGATATATAAACTTTTATTACAGAATGTATATTGCAGGAAACAATGCGATTCATCATGCTGTTTTATTCAGCAGAGTAGGCTCTACAGTAAGTAAACTATAACAATCCCTTCAGCTCTGTCGGCACCACATCTTAGCCAACAGTGGACCGCTCTGACTGCGATTGTCTGATACTGTAATAATTTACGTATTCTTGAAACAAATTGATTTTTATTATTTTTTAAAGATTTTATTGTGCCTTTAATGGAGAGATCGGACAGTAGATAGAGTCAGAAGTCAGAGAGAGAGAGAGAGACAGAGAGAGAGTAGGGAATGACGTGGGAAAGGAGCCACAGGTTGGATTTGAACCCGGGCCGTCCGCTTGGAGGACTACAGCCTCAGTACATGGGACGCACGCTCTAACCACTGCGCCACTAGCACCCCACAAATTGATTTTTTTAAGAAAGCACTTTAACCTCCGAGGCGAGAACCTTTGCAGACACATTATTGTGTGATCTTGATAAAAAGATATATCTTTATTTAAGCTTTAAAAAAATGCAGGTATATTCATACCCATACCCCTGAATTTTAAAATCAGAGTTATCCATCATAGTTTAGGGTCTGAAAATGATTGTAACTTACAGGCTAACCAACAAAAATCTAATTTCACCTTTAAGTGTTTCACTTACCGCCTTTAACTACTCTCTCACTTAATTATGGCAAAATCTGTTAGAAGCTTCTGTTGCCATCGTTCCTTTGGATCCAAACGTCGCCCTGTTTATGCTCATTTGGGAGCTGAACAGTTGTTTTATTTGATAGGGACAGATACAATATATATAGACAACCTGGAAACAGCAATCCAATGCAAGTTTCATACTGTTTAACGGATGCTAATTTGTCCCTAGAAGAGCTTTTGTGTCAGTGTGCGGACCTTTCTCCTTTTTCTGCAGTTTATAATATTTTTGTCCTGACATGTATGCATTTTGCTTACATGTGCGCTCGCTAGTTTTTTTTCTCTGCGCCTTCCTCTCTTGGATCATCTTTACTCTCTGCTCTGTTTTGCTTTCATCTATCATGTCAGTGGACTGTGTGAGGCTTTCATTGTAACCATTGGATCCAGCCCCAGCTACAATTCCAAGTCCCAGGAAGCCTAACCACAGCGCTCCCCATCGGATCAATTCAGCCCATTTGAAAACAACTATTGTTCATTCACAGTGGGGAGCACATGTGATTATTTCACGCTTAGTTTTCTATATTCTGAGCAGTTTTATGTTCAAAAAGCCTCATGGCAGTGGTTCTGAAAATCATATTAAACATTGTCGTCAAGTCTTGTTGCAGACTACACTTGAACTCACAGTTATTTTAACAACTTACAATGTATATCCATTTTCTAAAACATTTGTAGTGGAGGGTAAAAGTACAGCCTAAAGCGTACACCACACATTTGGTGACATTTTGGTAGCTCTATATATGATAAAACAAATTCACCCGAGAACTATTTCCCCCTTTCTTTATTTAGAATATGGTTGAGTAATTAATAGCAAATAATCAGTTTCACTTTCACCCTTGTTGCCAAAAAATAAATAACTAAATAAATAACCATGGCCATATTACACTATTTTCTTACATTTCTTAAATCAAGCCATGCAGTAAATAGGGAGAATTATCGTCAAAACAATCACAACGTCGCTGTTTAAGACCTACTTTTGGTTGTGAGATGAAACACCTGTAGTTACTGTGCTGCCCACATCTAGTACATGTATATTTAGGCAGGATCTATGCAAACTTGCACCTGCATGACCCTTTTACTCTCGACATGTTGTTTTTGCTCAAATGCCTTCTGATGTCTACAGTCTTATGTTTTTGACTGCATGTTATGTCTATGTATGCTGGCTGTTTTTTTTCTGCTTTGAAATCTGAAAGATTAGGCCCAGACTTCTGTTTGCAACTGCTCTCACTTCCTCAGATAAATTAAGCTTTCAGTTGTTGTTCTTTTGTACCCTCAAAGACATACTGAAAGTGGTAAATATGTGGTAATGTACAGGCAAGGTTCACACTAGCGTTTGATTTTCTGTAAATCTTTTTAATGTTCGGTGTGTAAACCACACAGGACAGCGAGGGGATTTTGTCACGTTTCGTAGAAAGTCTTGTACTTTGCAAAAAGATTCAGTTAAAGTAATCTATTTGTGGGACTACCTTTCTTATTTATTCAGAATCCTTTTAAGAGAGACCTTATGGGGCACATCTTCTGAATCATCTCATTGTATTACATTTTATGTGTTAAAGGCTCGAGTGAACCACTGCCCTTTTCTTTAATCTTACGCTGTGAATCAGTTTCACACCCCTGTTGAACAATGGTCTGCTCTTGTCTTCACACACTAATGCCTAAAGATTATGGAAAATAAGATAATCCTTTAGTCATCTCACAACGGAAAAAATTACAGTATACTATACCATCGGTTAACTCCAAGCCCACAAACTAAAACAAAAGAGGCAGTGCCAGAAAGTACTTTTCAGCAGGAGATCTGATAATTGTGTGCTTTGTTAGAGCTGAAGATAAATCTGATACATTTCTTTTTTGATATTAGACAAACTGAAGACAAATGCTGGCCTCATCTGTTTTCTGTCGTGCTCTGTTTTTGAGAAAAGACCTTCTCCATGCAAAAAAAAGATAATAACCGCAACATTTCTGCCCTACTTGCATTTTTTTTAAGTATGAATGTGTGAAAAAATAGAAACCGCACACATTGTGCACATCTGTAGGCTGACAAACTTTGTGATGGTAGCTGTTGTCAGTCTTCTAAACTGTTCAGGATGATAAACATTTATACATGAAAATGATAATTCTTTAGCATTTAGTAGCAACAATACATAACCGTAAAATACTAAAATGTGTCAGAAGCCACACTTTCTAACAACTCAAATAGATATAGAATTGATCGATAATGCATTTAAAAAAATGTACATCTCCCTGGCTAAGAAACATATTTAGAGAACATGAAAATTATCAAAACTTCACAACCAATTTTAACATAGATTGTATCTACACCATACTAAGAACATTAAATGATGCTGTGTGTGCTGTGCTCACAGAGGGTCAGGGGGCAGAGCAGGAGGGCAGTGCGCACACACATGAAATATGGGCGGTGCTAGGTGACCGAAAAGATAGCCGGGAAAATAGCTACTTTTTGGATGCACAATGTAGGTTATATGTGCACTATTCAGTAGAAAGCGCTGGCCTTTCTTCTGCGGAGGAGGAGGAGATGAGCAGCAGAGAAGAAGAGGGTGTGGGTTCATGAAATCCTCAGGGCACGAAAGGATTTGGGGGAGTTTAGGCTCGTCCAGGAGCTGCAGCTCTATAAAGAACGCTTAATGAGCAAAGCACACATTTCTGCTGCTTTTTTAAACACGCCTGGTACACCCAAACTGTTGAACATGTCTTTCCAAACAAGAGCTTTCTCGCTGATGTCCCGGCAGGTCTTTAAACTCGTGTTAAAAGAGCTCAGCAAAGTGGGACCCTGTTTGTTTGTTCTGTTCTGTCCTCCTATTGGACGCATCTAGGTGTCGTAACAGAGGTTGGAGCCTGAGTTGAAAAAAGTTTGACATTCACTCAGCACCACGCATAGATGGCAAGTGCCACCTTGTGCTGCGATCAACACATGGACAATGAATGGGTGTGAGAGCAATGTGCAGCTCCCACTGCATCCTATCTGTATCTGCACCTGAGTGAAAGAAGGGAACAGAAAAAAGATGAGCAGATTAAAGTTGTTTGTCACAAAAACAAAACAAAAGTTAGAGAAAAAAGTACAATTACAATCCTAAATTACTTAAAAAAAGGTTGGGCCCGGCTATTCTGTTTTCTTTGTCGACATATGAAAGGAGTTGAAAGATTCTGAGTTATGTTGCAAAAGATTTCCACAACAGTAACCAGAGCTTTGATTTTGTCCTTGCACACGCTGAAGGACATCTTGTCACTTTGGTGTACCGACAGGGAGACAGCATTCATCCTGGCTGTCACATCTTGTTCATCTTTTTCATAGGTACAGTCTCTTTGTATTTGTAAGAAAGATGTATGCCCAGATCTCCACAGCTGCTGCTCCGTTCAGCCTGATCGTACAAGCTTCTTTAGGACCACCCACTAAGTCATCTGTAGCAGTGAAAGCAGCGCTGTTCACAGCACCACAATGTCTCACTCATACCCGATGCACCAAGCAGCTACACAATTTGGAAGTGAAGGATAATGCTGAACACAAAAGAACCGTTGTTTGAATCGCTCAATGCAGTTCCACATCAAAAGACATCTTTTAAACAGATTTTTTGGCCGAGTTTACATCAGAGTCATACATCAGTCAGTCACTAGCACTTAGCCCACATATTGATGTCACTGTTTGCTCTGTGAATTCATTCGAAGTGTCTTTATTGCCTTTCAGAGCACAAAGTTATTATTGTGGGACTGGACAATGCTGGCAAGACCACCATTCTTTACCAGTTGTAAGTATTCAAACTACACACTTTCACTTAGCCTCTATTAAATGCCCTCACTAATTTATCATCCATTTAATGTGTAATGAAAGAGTAATATTAGGTTTTATTTTAATGTTTTTGTGTGTTATAGTTCAATGAACGAGGTGGTACACACCTCTCCGACAATTGGAAGCAACGTGGAAGAGATTGTGGTAAACAACACCCATTTTCTGATGTGGGACATTGGGGGCCAGGAGTCTCTTAGGTCATCGTGGAATACATACTACACGAACACAGAGGTAACAGTTACAGCTGTTTCTCAGCTTAGCTGGAATAACATCAGTGAATTTACCAGGATGAAATATGTTGCATATGTTATTGCAGATATGTTGAGCAACATGCTAAAGAAATAACAGTTACTGCAGATATAGTGCATGTTTACCAATAGGTGTGGAGAAATCTCAGTGCAGAAAATGCAAGAGTAAGTTATAGAATAGAGTAAGTTATAGAATAGAATTACTTTATTGATTCCAAACTGGGAAAAAGTTAGAGGCAATGCAGAGGTCAATTTAAGTTAAAGCAGAAGCTGTGTAACCGTTACTTAGTATCCTCACCTAATTTTGACTAGTTCATTATCAGATTCCAAAATGTAAAAGTCACTCAATGCTTATCTTTCTTATCAACCAAAACAATTTTTCAAAGTGTACAAAAAATGTCTTTGTGAAAAAATATGAATTTTCCCTATTTTCTGTCACAGCAAAAAATATTGTTTCTGTTTTTGGAAGAATCTCACATCATAATGCAGTCAAGTGTGACTATAGTCCTCCATATTGACAAAGTTTGGACGTAGTTTTATTTTACTAATCAGCTTTGTTCCCTCTTCTTTTTCTTTCCTAGTTTGTTATTGTTGTGGTAGACAGCACAGACAGAGAAAGGATCTCAGTGACCAAAGAGGAGCTCTACAGAATGCTAGCACATGAAGTGAGTGACAACAGTTTCTGTATTACATTATTATTATTATATTTGAAAGAGTCTACATTTCTCTCTTCTTTTGTCTCTATCTGCCCTTTAGGATTTAAGAAAGGCAGGATTGTTGATCTTTGCCAACAAGCAGGACGTGAAGGGTTGCATGTCTGTGGCTGAGATCTCCCAGAGCCTCCAGCTTACCTCTGTGAAAGACCACCAGTGGCACATCCAGGCCTGCTGCGCCCTCACTGGGGAGGGGTAAGAACTGCATTTACTACACATCCTGTTAAAAATGAAACTTGTTCATGCAAATTCAGTGCACTTACATTGTGCTTTTTTTTTAGGAAAGGTGTTACTTCCATTTTAGTTCGATAACAGTTGACATATAAAACCTAAATCTTAATGCCTGTGTTTCTGCTCTTGTCCTCCTCTCCTCCACATCCCCATTCCTCTCCATCGTCTTGTTTACCTCCAGGTTGTGCCAGGGTCTCGAGTGGATGATGTCACGGCTGCGTGTGAGATGATGACCTTGGACTTTGATCCAGAGTGCGCCCTTTCTTTGTTTTCTCAGCCTCCAGACATGAGCTTGAAACAAGTGTGAGGGGGTCGGGTCAGTTTGTGGATGGCTGTTCTCCTCATTCCTGTGATGCTGACGTGGGCAGGCTGCTGCCGGGGACTTTATATTCTTCTGTGATAATTTATTTTACAAAAGACGTCTACGAACAAAAAAAACAAAAACGTGACCTTTCCAGAAGAACATTGGACTACACAAGAGACTCAAATTTATTTAAACTGATATTTCTTGCACGGTTTTCTTTACAGCATTACACAGAAGTCAGCAAAGTGTCTGACTTGGAACTGTACTTGGACTCCTTCTTCTTCGGCTGTGTGTGAGTCTTGCCCACCGTGGCCTTGCAGTATTGCCGGACTGGCTGTGGCGGTTTTTAATGCCCCTCCCTGTGTGTACAGTCCAGTATTCTCTTAACGTGGTGCCTGCAGCAGAATGTTCAAGCTATGATGGTTGATGGTGACTGAAAGCTGCAGAAAGGGGGGCAAAATCATAATATGCCCCCTTCCCTTCAGTCTCTATGAATAATCAGTGAAATAAAAGTGTTTTTATCTGTTTCAGGTGAATCTCAGCTTGTCATGAGTGAGTATTATTTCAAGGTGATCAACTACGTTCTCCTGTATCATTTACTTTGCCCCAGGGATAAGATTTGACTACATTGAGTTTTTGTGTTTGCATTCACAGTCATTCTTTTTTTAGTCCGGGATGTGTCACATGAGCCCACGGCCACTGGTGCTTTTCAGGGAGCATGATGAGCTGCCACAGAAGTAGACAGGACAGAGCCACAGATTAAAAGAGCAGGGGAGGAGAAGAAGAAGAGAGACCAGGTCCAAAATGTGAGCAGACAGCAGAGAGGGGGTTAAAAAAAGAAGAAAAGAACGCAGAAAAGTAAGGGCTACATAGTAGGAGTTTCATTCTTCCAAAATGTGAAATTAAAACTTACACAAATCAACCCAATGCCCTCCAAAGTATCAACTCATTTCTAGTGTTTATGCTGCCATGATAATGTTGTTAAATGGAAGTAGCTTTTAATCAAGTGGGCAAACAGCCACTTGACTTTCCTTCAATATAATATAAAGTAAGATAAGACGTACTTTCTTAATCCCGCGAGGTGAAATTCAATTTTGCACTGTGTTGTTAAATGTGCTACACACACAGGCTGAAATACACACACATGCACAAACAGGATCCTATGGATATGCACTAATGGAGAGATGTCAGAGAGAGGGGGATGCACACATTGAGCACTCCTGAGCTGTTTGGGGGTTTCGGTGCCTTGCTCAAGGGCACCTGTGCCGTGCTCAGGAAGTGAACTGACACCTCTCCAGCTACCAGACCAATTTCCAGATTTGGTCAACACTGAGACTTTAACTGGAACCGGCGACCATCCGGTTCCTAAACCAAGTCCCTACAGACTGACTGACTTACAATATAATGAAATGTATAGAATCCAATAATAATAATAATGTAATATATCATAATATGTGATTTTCCTCGTTTTATGGTTTACTGCTTCACTCTGTGCCCTGTGTAACGGTTGACCCATGAACAGTTTTAAACAGTAATCAAGGAGGCTCATTTCAGAGTTTTTACACTGAGTGATAACAGTCTGAATATAAGCCTGGGGTACATGATTTTTGTTTAAGATGCCTTGGGCAGGTAATTTATGAAACATGACTTGAGTATATGAGCAAAGAGTCAGAGCACACAGTCTTCCAACTTTAACCCTTTTTAGGAAGTTACTGATATAAATAACTGAAGAGTATTTTGAAATACTTTTTGTGAAAATCGTATGTGGACATAATTCTCTTGCTAAGACAAATAAGCAATCTGCATCTTCTGTTTCCAAAAAGAGTTTAAAAAAAGAAGAAATGAAGGTCAACATCGCCTTCTTCTCTTCCACCAGTGAAGTTGGCTCTGCCCTCATTAAACATGAATGCCTGATTGTTCCTGAAGTTTGAACAATAGTGAAATGAATGTGATGTTTTCAATCTAAAATGTTCAACAAAAGGTTTTTATATTATTATACTAAAACCCTGTTTCCAATTAACTTGGGACATTGTGTAAAATGTAAATAAAACAGAATGTGATTATTTTCAAAACATTGAAAACCCATATATCTTCTAAAATAGCACAAAGACACCAAATTGAATAGAGCAAAAAAAGTCAGGACAGGGTCACATTCACCACTGTTGCATCACCTCTTCTTTGAACAACATCAAGAGTTGGGGAACTATTGTAAATTCAACATGGACATTTAGTTTTCCCAAAACAATGACAGTTGATTTGTTAACTTAGTGCTATTTTCAGTTAAATATGGGGTTTCAATGTTTCACTAATCTGTCGTTCTGTTTTTATTGACAATGTATACAACATCCCAATTTGTTATGAAACTGTTTTATGACAATGGGCCTGATTTTATAAAGCACATATCACAACAAAGTGCTTCACCACAAGAACAGTGAACACAAAAACGTCAATGGTTAGACAATTTAAGGGCAAGACTTTAAGAAACAAGATTATTAAACAGTAAAATATACACCTCGGATAGCGTCAGGAATGTATTTGTTGAAGGTGTTCAACTTCAGATGTTTTTTTGCCAACATTTCAGGTATTGTAGCTGGTAAGTCGGCCATCAATAGGTGTTTTCGGACCAAACATTTTTGGGGACTTTTTGAAGAGGAACTCTCCACTAGGGAGTTACCTCAGAACTCCAAACCATGGGGACTTTTTTTCTGTCTGTCAATGGTGACAGCTGATATGAACCTTAAAAGGACTGCATTTCCTCCTTGCATTAACACTCAACAATACCTAGACATCGTTGTAGGTCCATTTGTCCGTGTTTTTTAATGTATATTTTTAAGAGTTTTTACCGACTGTTATTTACTGATTTTTGCGAAAGTTTACAGCAGGATTTAAAAATGGCGATTGGTGGTAGTGGATTAGCTCTAGTGTTGGACCAATCAACAGACGTATGAACCAATCACAGTGCACTTTGCATCACTCCAAAGTCTCTCTTGTACTCTCCATCAGGAGATAAAAAGGTTTGAGGGACTGAAATAGTTCCTGCGGTGTGGCATCAATACAAAACGGCTCCAAGAGTTCCTGGAACTATGAAAAGTCAAGAAATACTGTGAACATATGTTTGTAATAATGAGTTGAAATACTTTTTATAGCCCCCTCGTTTAGGACAGGAGGGTTCTGTGTTCCAGTTTATTTGGAGTAGTGAGTCAATGATTGTGTCAGACACTATAATCACTCTAAAGGTCTGACTGGATAGTTGACCGACATACTGTTTGCACTGGTCTACCTTATGTTGAGAACAATGAAAGCCTGACTACAGTAGAGCCTATTAAATATATCTTCCTGATTCCAGAAGTGATACCACGGTGAGAGTAAATAAATAAATCAGTCCAAACCTAAAAGATAAACTAAACCGAGACATCACTTGCTTCTTCTTAATAGAGCTTTAAAGATCAGTCCAGATGTTTGCATTAGTCTGGAAATCTTTCTACATTTGCAAAGTCATTCTATCACTGCCTGACTGTTTTTATTCTGAGTGTCTTACCTCACTAGAACCTTTGTTTCTTTCATCCCTATGTGTTGATGTGCAAGGATTGACTGTTGGCAGTGTTTATGTTTTGGTTGTCCATCCTGCAGCTGTTGTGTTCTGGTGTCAGTGGTCATCAGTCACTTTTTTCCAGTGACTAAGCATCATGTAGTCCTGCACCCCCCCCCCCCCCCCCCCCCCCCTTGTTGGGTGTCCTTGGCTTTAGGAAGTCATTCTTTTGACTGCTAGAATCATTAAAAGACTGTGATACCCTGTCTGAAGTTGAAACGTAATGCACCGAATGTTTTCAAAGCTGTATAAAATCGTATAACCTAATACTCGACAAAAGGTTTGAAGGGTTCATTGAACTGTGCGTAGCTCTTCTTGGTTTAAATGCCGAGGTTTAGAGTTTAGGGTTAGGGTTCAATGGAATAGAAGTAAATGCAAAAAATACAAATAAATGAAGGTTGGGGGGGGTCTTAGAAGGAGCGCTTCCTGGACTAAACAAAAAGTGTAGGTTCGAGGTGATCTCTGGGTTTGGATACAAACAGTTGAAAAATAACAAAAAACTCCAGGGCACTCTCTTTAGAACAACAGAAGTCAATGCAATTTCATTTGTTGCTTTTAAAATGACAAAATGTGTAAAACGACATATTTTTACTCCAGCAAATCTACTTACCAATAAGCCAGCAACATCTTTAAAGGGACTATTTCTCCTAAAAAGTCTGATTATCGAAGGTAAATTGGGCATTGCGGGAGGATAACAACTCTATAAAGGATAACAATATTTAAAAAAATAAAAATAAATATGGAACCTCGATGTTGGGCATTGAATGTGTCTCTGTGTACATTAAGGTCAGTGACTGTGTTAACATTAGTTCACTTTAAAACAATATATTTGTTCATTAGTTTCATGGCTTCAAAACATCTTTACTTCTTCAGTTTCTGCAGATTTCATGAAGACTTGTGATGTTGCTAATGAGGCCGGAGCAGCAAGTCATCCAGTGCATCACAGAGTTGAGAGCCATTACCACTCTCCCAAGAGAGAGAGAGAGAGAGATAGGGAGAGGGACGCTCAGCTGCTGCTGTCCATCTGGGTCCCTGGGCAGCACCCTGCTGCTGGCAAAACGAGTGAGAGCAAAGATATGACATACCAAAGAGATAGAGGCACATCATCTAAAAATTGTTTATCTAAAATTCTATAAACATGTATAACACCATTTTCCACAACTGTATTCATAAATTGAAGTAGGCCTATATCACATCTGCAGCTGGACCTCAAAAGTCCAACCCACGCAGTCTAGAAATAGTTCCTGTATTTTTAAATCTCAAAGTCTTTTTTTACTCATGGATTGTGTGAAACTTGCAGTTTACCTCATTTCCTACATTTAAACATTTGCTTTTTGTGCTCTGGGTATCGGCTATTTATCCTGCTAGAATGTTTATTTTCTTCATTGAATTAAATGCATTAGCATAGTGTTAATTAATCAACATATAAGCAAGATGCCTTTATGTAACTGTGCTGGAATTGGTACAATAGCTATATTTTATCCGCAGCCCTTAAACATGTACTCACAAAAAACAACAACAAAGAGTTTACAAATAGAGAACACCTTAAAGGACCGTTCAAAGAGGCCGTACACAGAAAAGCTCACAGACTCTTTTACATAGTTTTATTACATTAAAAATAATGGATTTAGATTGAATCAAGCCCATTTCCTTACAGGTAGAGAATATATTTGCTGTATGACCTGCAGGTTGTGATCTAAGGGTTCAAAAATAAATTTTAAATTGGTTGACCACTGTAAGGTTAAAAAACCTTATGGATGCGTGTACGATTGTTATTGGTCTGCCCTCAGTTGTCTAAAATGTTATCATGTCAAATGTCCTCGACCTTAATTCCAAGGCAAATGTCAGGGCTTATGCAGGGTGACTCATTATGTGTTTACGGGCTTTGTCTTAATCCAAAATGGCGTCTGCGATTAACCAGATAAACTTACATTTGACGTACCTATAACTATTCTTATGTGGTTCGTATTTGTCGGAGCATTTGCTTGTTTGTTATTTTTCTGTCTCGCAGGTCTTCAGTCTAATGTTGACCTGATTCTTGACGTGACCTAGCGAGCTCAGGGTCAGCTAACAGATGACCTCAACAGATCTGGCACTCACAGTCCTGCTAGGCTGTCAGCTAGAGACTTCTCATCACAGGCTCATACTCATATCCTAACCCATCTGTGACCTTTTCAAACCTTTTATAAACAACTGTTGTTGTGATATTTATCAATATCACAACAATCACACACCCCTCCACACACACACACACACACACAGTGTGGTAGTTGGGGTTAACTCTTGTCTTCTCCAGACCCCCAACTCCACCAGTGCCCACTGCCTTCCTCATAACTGTACCGCTGATGTGTTAGCCTCAACAGGTGCTCTTTTCTGTGAGGATCACTTAAGTATATTTAGAATTTGAAACTCGAGAGGACCGGTCTGTGATTGGCTGCGCCGGCCACATGATAACCTGGGTACAAACTGCAGCTGTGTGCTGTCGCCCAGCGTTTCTCTGGAGGGAAGCTGGGAAGACTTTGGCGGCTTGGGAGACCATTTAACTTTAATATTACTGGTAAGCAAAAAAAAAAAGAAAAAAGGATAATAAAGCACCAATGTCATTATTTTCTACAACCTGCATGGCTTTCCATCTGCTTGGACTTCCATCATTTCTTAAACTGCTGCCATACGGATCCAGGAGGACCGCTGAATGAGGAATAAGGAGAGGGAAAGCTCTGCTGCACCTTGATGGAGTTTAAATAACGGTCCAGAACTGCAAGATTGAAGCACGATGAGAGCTGGCCTGCCTTTTGGATGTATCCGAAACATCAGCAGAAGTCTGACCCTTTTGCCCTCTTTCCGCAATCTCAGCACCTTTCGGCCTATTTGGTCTTTCCATCTTATCTTTCACACCTATTTGTCATGTTTTAGAGAACAAAAA
Source organism: Labrus bergylta (assembly GCF_963930695.1). Lineage (NCBI taxonomy): Eukaryota > Metazoa > Chordata > Actinopteri > Labriformes > Labridae > Labrus > Labrus bergylta. Next base: position 9,269,331 of record NC_089207.1, read on the forward strand.
GTATGTTTTAATCTAAAGAGAGGGCAATCAAGTGCTAAAAAAAGGGAGTTCGTATGCCATCCTATATTTAACCTGCAGCCTCAGAAGGCATTGCATCTCCGTTTGCTAAACAGAGTCCACCAATCAGGCTGTGGCATTAGCTTACATGTCAAATAGCTGAAGCACTGTTGGGCAGCTGTCGCCAACCTTCAGCTTGGAGGCTCAGGTCTTTGAACTGTGTTGTGGCAAGTGAGGGAGGAGGGGCAGCAAAGGCCCATAAGGATGCACTCAGTGTTTCACATCCCCTAGTCTGCAATTCTCCTTGTGTCATTATTGATTTACGCTTGTTGAACACCTTGTGAATTGTGTCACATTATTGTTAGTAGTTTGTGCAGGATTGGGGAAAATCACAAAAGTTGGACTATCAGTTTGAGACCCAGTGGATGGCAAGTGAGGAGTCCTTACTGTCAGGAAATACTGCGGCAATCTTTGGCTGGTATGGCATGCGCATTGGTTAAACATCAACATGTTAGTGTTCTGTTTTTCTGTTGTGTGCTGTTTTTAATTCCCTTTTTAAAATAGGGTGATTGTGCTCAATGGGGACTGACTGGCAGCATCCTAAAAGATTGCTGGTGCAGCTTTTTTATCTTTCCAGTTTAAGCTTTGATAACGGCTGGTTAAAATGATGAGCTAGGTGCTATGGATAGAACATCTGAATTAAGGAGGTTTACATGTTGTAAGCCTTGAAATGAGAGAAAACGTTTAACATCCAGGTGTTGAGTGATGAATGCCCTAAAGTTGTCATCTCTGTTTTGTGTAGAACCTCTAAGACTGTCAAAATGGCGGATACTGGTCAGGAGTATGAGGAATATGAGGAGGAGGAGGAGGTTATTGACGAGGTAAGTGGACATGTTCATCACTCTGTTATATAAATTTATTGTACAGTGAAAGAAAGTTTGTCACTTTGTTTTTCTTTGTTTTGTTTTTTTACCATTTCAAGCCTTAATAAGAATACAAAAACACAAACGTCAAGCCGGGGATTTCATTGAATCCTGTACATTGAGGGTATTTGCCTGATCTGCGGGCCCTGTGGAAGGCCCCCTATGAATAGGGAAGTTAATGACCCTCTCCAGTCAGCAGTTCAGGGAACAAGTCACCCAGCCTGCTGGTGGATCCTGTTTCACAGGGACCCCTTCTGATGGGTTTTAAGTCCTGGATTTCCCTTAAACAGACCAATTTAAATCAAAAGTATTTCAAACTGAAGAGGATTATGAACGTGAATATTTTACTGAGACATAATCTGTTGTTCTCTTAAGGTACAGAGGCCTTAACCAGAGGCTGTGCCAGCCACACAACCTTATTAAATAGAAGTAATAATTACACAGCTGCTTAAAATGAAACATAAAATCAGATATTCCTGCAGAGAAATTGAAAAAATTAGTTTTATTGTATTTTTAAACCAGGCAATCCACCGCATTTAACATATCTAACATATTTTGTCATGCTGTAATGGTACCCAACTTATAATGGCATCCTTCCTGTGCAGCAGACCTAGTTACAGGTTGGATTACATGCAGTTTGAGGGAGTGTCCGTTTCTGGAAGTTGAAGTGAAGAATTTGGATTTTTCTTTTTAAAATGAGTCGATAACATTTAACACAACATATTTTCAAACCGATCATTGAATTTTTGTGTTCATCCACCTATCTCCAGTGATTTCTGTCAGCATACTTTGCAGGATGTTTTTATGTGCGTATATGCTCTACATGAATTATTGTGTTGCTGAAGTTCTCCGTGTCAGTGTCCAATGGAAGAGTGAAAGCAGAAGGCTAACACCTTAATCTCATATTTCCTGGTGAAATAGGATTAAAGTTTGCCTTGTATTTGTCCTTACTTAATATTCATGATATCTTATGGGGGAGTTTGAATGGTTGTCGCAGGATTACTGTACGTGATCACAACCAAAATGTAGTTGCTATCATTCATCTCCCGTATAACATATCATCTGTTTCAAATACATTTACCATCTTTGAAGCAAAGATGTAAATCATTTGGGAGGCGTAACAGAAGGATACTCATAACGATAAACACCCTATACACTCTGATTTCACGAGCACTTTCATCTGCACTGTGGAGAAAAGCTGAACTGTTTAAAGTGAAAAGTAAGAAGGCTTCTTATTTAATCCACAGAATGGGGAGAAACATAGTGAAGGGTCATAATGGAAAATACACATACTGAGCGCAGGTTTTTAAGCACTTTTATTTGAAAGTGATCTACCTCATAAATCATTAAAATGTGTTTTTTTAGTATTGACTTTTTTTTTTTTTAACGACTGAACTCCTCAGGTCATGGAGGGGAGGAGTGTAGAGTTCTCTGTCTGGCGTTCAGACAAATTTAGAAGTGGACATCTACGGCTCATTGGCAGAGCGATGGAGTGCAGGGGGAAGCGAAGGGAGAGAAAGCAGCGAGAGAGGGAGTTAGGGGTGGAGGGGAGAATGAGAGGAGCTACTGTGCTATAAATCACACTGATAGCCTCCAGCGGGTTAACGTCACACCGCTAGAAATTTGCTTAGGAGAGGAGAATGCATGGAAAACCTGTGTGACAGTCGATAGATCAGTTTATACACTGCTTTGTAGGGACGTGCAACGTGGTAGTAGTTTCCATCCACACTGATGGTTCTCTCCTGTCTGATAGATTTGAATAATGAAGCCTCTTGTAAATGTCGATCCAAATGATTGAGATGTTCTTTCTCTCAGCTCTGGTTGCTCCGAGATTTCAGGAAGATTTGAAGGGAATATTGAGTCTTTTTTCAGTTCAACCTTATGCAGCCATAAAGGTCCCACTTTGACAGCTTCTAAAGAGAGGGAAGGAAAATTCATAGTTGGCTGTTAGTGAGACACGCTATTCAAGGAACCTGATCCTGTAGGTGGAGAGGAGAGGTGGCCAGCTTGATTATAAAGCTTTCCGCTTAAGTGGATGCAAAACAACAGTTTTCTCTCTTATTTCACGGGGGAACTAATGATGCAGAAACTTTTAGGTTATAAATTGAATGAGTTCTGCCATCACTTCAGTACAATGGGGTGGGGGGGAGGGGGACAAATCCACAAACATCATAATTGTTATTCCAGATATCCTACAAAAAACAAACTGTTAATATTTTTAATTGATGCAACTAGGGCTAGGAATCTTTGGGTGTCTCACGATTCGATTCGATTTTGAACCTTGGGGTCACGATTCGATTCAGAATCTATTTTCGATTCAAAACGATTCTGGATTCATGATTCAAAGTCTATTTTTGAATTAGTACATACTTCAGGATCTACTCCAGTCATCTGTGAGACTGGCTGAATCTCTTGCTTCTCCATTTGGCATCCTACTGAGTTAAAGAGCTAGCATTAGCACCTAGCAGGGAGTGACTAATGAGACAAAAAAAAAAAAGAAGATTTTTGGAAGTTATGAATCAATTTAGAAATGTCAGAAGATGCGAATCTCGATTTTTACATCAAACAATTTTTTTTCCAACCTCTAGATGCAACACATTGTTTCCTGAAGTATACATGGTTTGTGAGACAAACGCAATGAAATCCCCTTCACTGTCGTAGATTGGAGGCACAAACCTCAGCGACAGAGGTCTCCAAATGTCGTCAGATATAACCACAACTATCTGCATCGGCCAGATGTTGCTCGAGATTAGCGAGAAAAATCTGTTAGAGGCTGTGTGTGAACAGACATGGAGATTACAAAGCTGTCTAAACAGCTTGTATACTTGCTGTGTGCTGTGGCACCAGACAACAGGGATAAAAGTATATTTAATGACAATTTAAGAATAGGATTGTAGTCATGTGAGTGTCTGGTTTTTATAGACTTGGTCACAGAGTTAGAAACAGTCAGGCTCACATAACACAGAGGATATAAATGCTACTGTTTCCTCTGAATACAGACAGTCATGAACACTTACGACACATTCACCTCAGGGTTTATCCTTATTCTTTCAGTGACACAATCTGTGTGCAGAAGAAGTCTGTTTGTTACAGGTTAGGCACAGAGATACCTGATGACAACACTTTTATGGAGTGTATAGGTTGTTTGAGAGCAGAACAGCTACTAATGTAGAGCAGCTTAGATTATATTACTAGAAGTGGGACTGATAGATCAGCACCAGAGCTGTGGAAAAATCAACCTCAATCCTGTGAGAAAAACAAAATACTGTGCTGTTTCTCCATTCAACTGTTCTGGCAGTTTTGAAAACCCCAGAGTGTTTCCTATATTTATAGTATTATGAGGAGATAACAACATCCACCACGACTGTCGGTGAACAAAAGAGTCAGTCCATTCAGGTAAAGCACCTCCCTCCCAAGGGACACCAGTACCAACCTGAGCAGGATATCCCGCCCTTGTCTTGACAATGTTGCATCTCCCTCCCTATGTGCATGCATGTCTGGATTTTCCTGCTGTCTGCTTATTCCATTAAAGGCAGTGTCTCTCTTTCTTTGCAGTCAGGTTTGTCAATAAAGCCTCTTAAGTTACTGCAGAAAATTCTGCATGTGCATCAAAGTCTGTTGCAGCTTTTAACAATTCAAAACCAAATTTTATTGTACCTGTCAAGAAGAAATGGCTTCTTTTTTGTAATGCTTCCCGTCTCAACAGATGCTACACTGTAACTCTTAGGTATATTTATATGTGCTGAGCCTGGCCATTGCATGTAGGGAAGCACCTTATGGAAACTTTGAAGCTGTTAATGTATATTAAGCGCTTTCCTTTACATGTGTAGTTGTTCCCAGTCCTGTAGTCACCCTTCATCTATTTTTATCTGAGTACATGCTGTATATCCTGTCATTATCCTAACAGCCAGGTCTGTGTGTAGAATATATTTGGGTTTCACTTAAAACCCTTTGAGTCTCAGCATGTGCCGTTTCATTTGTTGAAGGTGAGTAATCAGAGTTAAAGGTAAACATCAGAGTCACACAAATCATCATCGGTGTGGCAAAGTCCCGAACACCAAGCAAGTTGTTAGTTTGTTTGGTTACCACTTGTTTTAAAGTCATACAAGTCTTTGTTAAATTATAATCACTAGTATCAGAAAGTGTTGAAGCTTTAAAATAACTGCAGAGCTTCAGTTATATTTTAAATCAAAAGCTGCCAGGAGCAGAAGAGAGAGAGAGAGAGAGAGCGCTGTCTAAATTGCACAAATACGTCGGCAATGTTTGGTCACACAAAAGTTTCCCAAGTGTTTGTGCAATTTAGACAGTGTGCACGTGTTTGTCTGCAATCTTTCTTAATGAAAAAACACTAGAAATGATCAATTATTAGATACCAAGGACTTCTATTTTGGTTGTCGTTGTATTGAGACATGTATCGATATGATTCGATTTTCAATAGTGTTTCTGATAAAGTTGCAAATCACCTTCTCGATTATTTGTTCTGTTGAATTGACATTGCATCCTTCTCCTTGTCTTTGGTGATAGCCCTGTTAGTTGTAGTTTGACTTCCTATGTGGCCTACATGTTTTCTGAAATTGAGAGACGTAGGCCATTTCGTTAGGCAGATGGTTAATAGTTTTTCACTCTGTCCTCCTCCAGGCCGGTTTGCCTACCAGGAGAGTCAGGAAGAAGGTCAAAGTGGATAGCTCCAAGTTCATGACTCCATACCTGGCTCACAGCCAGAAGATGATGGAGCAGTACAGTCACGTAAGCACCATGTGTAACACTTATTCACTGTGTATTTCAAGCCAGATAACTCACTTTCATATAAATATATTTGAGATTCAAAGCAGTTATTAATGTTTTCTTTCACCTCAGATACAGTACTTAATTGGTTGCAGAGTATTTCATGACTCCGGTGCTCAATACGATTATCTCTCTCTTCAACAGAACAAGTACAGGCATGCTTACGACTTGACCCGAGGGCAGCCTCCTGCAATCATCACTGATAGTCCTGAAATGATTCGCATCAGGAAGGCCCAGGAGCAACTAAGTGAGGTACCACAATCTTTTTGGATTATAAACTCCCACAATTCATGCTGGGTAAAGTTTTTTTTTTTGTTGAAGACAAGGGCCCTGGTTATTCAAAAGGTTTAATCTGGTTTAATCCAGTTTAATATCCAGGATCACATAATCCAGCTCACTTTGACAACGTTTTTTTAAAAAAAATTTTAAGAAAGCTGGAATAGATCTACCTGATCTAGATACAAACCTTAAAGGATTTCCAAATCAGGATTTCCAGTCGTCTTAAGGGGACTTCACATTACATACTTTGTCCACAGGGGTTCACCAAAATCTACACAAATCAAAAGATCCCAACAGTTACTTTAAAATATACATTTTATTTTTGAAGCTTTGACACCAAAACAAGACAGAATTTTAGGGCAAATGTTTTCTTTTTTCTTTTTAAATGTCTTTAAATATCATCTACCTTGTAAAAAATGGTTCTGAGCATTTTCAAAGTCTTCCCTGTAATCCATCCTGAATCCAGCTCTCTGCGGGGACCAGGATAATCCTGATAATTCTTTTAATCAAAGTCATCCTACTTATGGGGATGATAACCAGGACTGAATTACCTGATCTTATTCAGTTATGTAATGTTTTTTTTTCTCCTTATGAGCACCTCCATTTGAAGACTTGATCCTATCAAATAGCTTTAGTCCTGTTTGGTTACTTTTGAATAACTGGGCCCACGTTTTAGTATCACTGTATGTCTCATTACTTAAAAGAAAATATTTTGAGGGCAGAAATATTGTAGCTCAAATGTGTCAACATGAAAGTGGAGCAGTGATTTCTGAACCAGTCCATTATGATTTTTCCTCAGGCTCAGTTAAGCTTATAACAACATTGCAACCAGGATGAATAAATGATTTGCTTTTGCTCTAGTTATGAAAAATAATTTATTCCATGTATCATCATCAGGTTAAATATCGCATGGAGGGAAATAAGGCCCGCAACCAAAGCTTGTACGACGGGGAGGCCAGGGAGGTCATCCACGTCAAGCATGTGTCTGATCTGATTAGCAAGGTGAGCTATCTACATAAATAACAATGTACTGATACTTTTAAACAAATATTTGTGATATATAACACCTGTGCTGTGCTCATCCCTCATAGGTTCTGTACAGGCAGAAGTGGGATGAGACTAAGGACAGGTACATGCTGCCTCCTGATGCTCCTGAGCTGGTCCTGGCTGTGAAGAATGCTGCTAACTACAGCAAAGTAAGCAGCACTTTATGTACAGAAGAAACATTTCTCTGACATTAGAAAAACATCTAACTATACCGTTTACTAAATGACCCCCTCCCCCCTCTCTCGCTCAGAAACATTACACTGAGGACTGGGATGTGGAGAAGACCATGTTCTACCCGTACAGCGACAGCCCCGAGCTGCGCAGGGTGGCCAAGGCTCAGGAAGTCCTCAGTGATGTAAGTTGAGTTTCCTGACTACTTCCTGTTTTCTTCTGAAGTCTGTGCAAATGCATGTCGACCGACATTAAGATTTTGGACACGTGTGTGATAAGATGAAAAACACAATATTGTGACGTACTGTATAAATCTGGAATAAGAACCTTTTTATGTATTTGTGTTTTGATCAATTTGACAACATAATGTATACCATGACATAGTTTTCAGATGTAGGAGAGTTTTAATTGCCTTTTATATGTCAGCAGGTCGTTCTAAAAAAAACAACATATATCACAATCTATGATTGGTATCTATAGCTACTGATTATATTTCCAATGCCGTTTTTTTGGTTCAGTTTCTTATAATGTCATATTATGCAACAATGTATTATAAATTTAACAATGTAGAACAAAGGATTTTGCCGTAATTTTTCCATTCGTTGTCTACCACAGAGACAAGCACATTTTATATATCTGAGGCCGCTGTGGCTCAGTTGATAGAGTCGTAGGTTTGATCCCCAGCTCCTGCAGCCGCATGTCTGATTTGTCCTTGGGCAAGACACTTAACCCCAAATTGCTATGAATATTTGTGAATGGGATTATTTACTTCTGCTGGACACTTTACATAGCAGCCTCTGCCATCAGTGTCTGATTGGTTGTGAGTGTGTAGGTGTGACCTGCGGTGTAAAAGCACTTAGAGTAGTCAGAAGACCAGAAAAGCGCTATACAAGCTCAAATCCATTTAGCATATATTTCTCATCCTCTTAGGGTCAGCCACTTCTGCTGAGTCAGACGTAATATAAAATAAGTGGCAATTTCCACTTGTATAGTGGGGCAGTTAAAATTGCCATTTATGCTCCACCTAAAAAATTGCCAATAAATATATTCTTTCTTTTCAGGGTCCATTAATAAGTGCTGATTCAGATGTAACATACAAACTGTGATTGCAATTATAATGGCCATTTGTGCCCCTCTTTCCTGAGGAACACAATTGCCTTTTGCGTTTTCTGCTGATGTAGGAAAAGTCACCAATCAATGTAGATAAGATCTGTATGAGGCAGACTACTCTAAGGTCAGCTATTGATGTTAAAGAATGAACCAGCTCTGCTAAGTCAAGCTCTCACTTTGATTCTCCTCCTGCAGGTTAAGTACAAGAAGGGTCACGTTGAACGCACGGCCAAGTTCACCTCTTTGGCTGATCCTCCTGAGGTGGAGCTGGCGAGGAGAGTGGCCAATCAGCGCAGTGATGTAAGCAGAAAGGGTTTGAAGTCGCTCTCAAACATATTTCACAAGTGTAAAACCAATAGAGAAAGAAATAAAAGATAAAAGTAGGCAAAGTAAGAATTTGCCTGTTTTTTTAAAAGCTTGCTTATGGTCCTCGTAATGCATAATGACATCTTTCTTCTATATTCTTCTGTATTCTCTTTTCTTGTTATTGTTAATAAATAACACAGTACAATACACTTCATAAATCTGCAGTGGATTTTGCAGCCCTTGCTGTCGTATTTATTCCTGTAGATTTGTTTACCCACATAACACTTGGAGATGTGGGATAAAGTAGAATCAATGTGACAGGGGCGTGTCCAGAGGGGTGGCATGGGCCCCCCCTTAAAAACTAGTTGGCCACCCCAAAAATCCCAAACAATGATTGGCTATTTATCTTATCAGAGGCGGGACTTAAGTTCAAATGCACTATTCTAGCTGTGTAGCAACAGGCTGCTGAAACCTCAGCTGTAAAGTAATACTGAGCACATCTATTTCATAAGACAGCTTCTTAGGAGAGGAAATAGTCCATAAAGACTTGCATGCATATTCTTGCACTCTGCCTAACTTAAAAAGGACTTACTCGCAATCTTTGGGTACCAAAACATTGCCAATTAAATATTTTTTTTAGACAGTGTGTAAGAGAGTACATGCAGTTTTCCAAATACTAGAAATTGTGACTTTGTACATTTTCTTTATTTTATCTAAGAGATTAGAAGTTGCAAAATTGAATTATTTACAAGTACAGATCAGTAATGAGGAATGAAAGGGTAAATATTTGAATTTCACAAACTTGTGCACAAACTTAAAGCCAGCCCCCTATAAGTCAGTGCCCCAGGTGGGCCACCCCAGTCTGGACATGCCCCTGCATTGTTACATTTGATCTGTTAAAGATATTTAAGTAGCAGGGTTAATTTAAGACACTAGAGCTTGAAGTTTGCACAGTGCACAAATGGAAACAGTGCCCTCAGAGGCTAACAAATCCCAAACCACTGTGGGGAATAACGGGCCACCTGCTCTCTGATATTAATGGTCATACTAAGCTGGAGGGGAGAGGCTAACAATAGTTTGAAATGACAGGGATTCCAGTCATTCCCTGTTATGTGTTTTATCAAACAGAATAAAATAATAATGATAATAATAACCTTATTTAGATAGCACATTTGAAAATAGAGTGACAATCTGCTTTCACAGATAAAACAAAACCAGGGTTTCCCAGAATGCAATGCAGAAATCAAAACAACAAAAGAGGCTGATATAAGGGTACAGTTTAGATGAAGTCCAAGCATGAAGACAAAGGAGCACAAACATAGCAGAGAGAAGATTTATGATAAAGTCAAAGAGATTAAAATGACTTCAAAATGAAATGCTCAAAGTTCCTCCAGTCATTTTCTTCTCTTCAAACAAAGTGTCCCGGATCTCATTATACAAATACTCTAATACTGAATGTGTTTTGTTTTCCACAGCTGAAGTACAAAGAAGATTACAATAAAAATGTGAAGGGACAGTGGTGCGAGACGCCCTATTTCGATGTGGCCATTGCCAGGGTGGCGATGGACAACCTCAGCAGTGTAAGAGCTTTGAAAACACTTAGGACACAGAATAACCAGAATGGTATTCAACTGTTCATTTCTTTTACAACTAACTGTAAATCCTTTTTCTGTTATTGTAGAAGAAATACACGCAAGCATTTGAAGACGAAAAAGACCAAATTTATTTCATGCAAACAGACACGCCTGTTTACGACACAAACAAGAAGTCTCGCATTGCTATTAGTGAGGTGAGTAAACACACACACAACACACACATACACACACACACAAACGCAATTGTGATGGATTATTTTTATACGTACTATCTCATGTGGAAGACACGACAAAGAGTTGACCCGTGTCTCAGAGCAGAGTATGAGTCAATGCAGCGAGTCCACTCTGACGCAGGGACCCGGTGTATTGTGCCCACACTCGTACACTGCGTGACTGAGGGATCTGCATTTGGTTCACTCTTACTGTGAAAGCCTGTCGTTTCTCTTGAACCCAGTGACAACATATCAGACGATGTGAAGAGGCTTTTCTGCTGCTGTATACCTCATAGACGCCCACATGTTCACACACAATTCAAACATGCGTCATTTCAGGAAAACTATAAAGATGTGTTCTCTCACAATGAATGACTGTACAAGTGCTTTTTTTTGTCCCTTCTTTATGACTTACCACACGAATTAAGTGCATGAACACAATTTTGTATTTTTCTTACTCACACATTTCTCCATGTTTCATTGTCAGGTCCAATACAAGAAGGAATACGAGAAGACGAAAGCGCAGGCCGACTACAACACGCTCCCCGCCACAGAGAATCCTCTCCTCAGACAGCTCAGATACGCCGGCACCATCCTCAGTGACGTAGGTGTCGAGAAAACCAAGGCCAAAAAAATATTTTTTTCAAATCACAGCTGGTTTGATGAAAAATGATGGATGCTAGAGGGTATTTTTTTAGGACAACATAAGAGACTGTTTTTGAGGCAGTACAGAAGTATAAAAAATTAGCATTAATGGTCTCCATGTGTGTTTTCTGTGTTGTCAGAGATATTGCATGCATAAGTTCCTGTTAGACCATGAACCAAAAAAAAAGCTGCCAAAGTGATTGAGGTGGTTTTGGATTTTATTTAGAGCGTCTTACAGCCTCTTTTTGAGTGGATTTTCTTCATTTTTAATTTGGGAAAAATCTCTCAATTTACATTGAAAAGTCACACATTATCCTCCAATTCAACCAGTTTCAATAAGTCTCAGCGCTCCCAAAAACATATCTGGGAGGTTTCTTGTTCTAAATCCACTCTGATCCTATATTTGATCATGCCTATAAACCCTTCTATTTCAGCCCTGCTCAGAACAGGCTGTTTCTGTGTCTGTACCTTTAAATGTAAATGTAAATGACCACGCCCCTCTCTGGAAGGGCTTAGGTGGCTTGGACTTTCTTGCACCATGCCCTATTCTTGTTCACAGTGAGAAGGCAGACTCAGAGGTCAGAACAAACACCTAGCTGTGGGAGTGTCATCCACCTGGGGGAGGGGTTACTGCCCTTTGTGATGTCATGAAGGGAAAATCGCCAAACGCCCCTTTTGAGCACACATTTTCTGAAAAGTTGAGCAGATAAAAGACGGAGAGGATGGACTTTTCTCATAATTGGGGGGCTTGTAGACAGACTTAGAACCGGATAAATGTTCAAAAAACATGGTAAAGTGTATTGTGAACAATATGTGACCTTTAAACAGTACTGAAGTGAGAGCAGTTTACAGTCGTGAGTGAGTTTACGGTTTGAAATCCATTTGAACACATTTTTAGTTAAGCTGTTTCTCTGTTTCTCTGTGTTAAGTGTTTTGTTGTATTTTGTTTCCTGTTAAAATTCCTTTCTGTGTTCTTTGCAGAAAGTATACAAGGCCAGCTATGAGAAATCCCGGGGTTTCAGCATCAACTACTGTGACACGCCCAAATTTCAGATGGACTCAGTACTTAAGAAATTCTCTGATGTAAGAAAAATTACAGGTTTAAATACTTTTTTGACAAAAACAAATAGTACTATTGTTCTTTAAAATCGTTTTATTTCCTTTTTTAGGCACGTTACAAAGATAAGTATGAAAGTGAGGTGAAGGGCCACTACATTGGCAGCTATGAAGATCTTTACATGATTCATTGCCAGAAGATGGAGGAAATGAAGAATGAGGTGAGTCATTTTTGAATTCTTCTCACATTTTTTTGGCAATTTTAAAACCAGTGTTTGAATTGATCTTGTCTTTACTCACAAGCTGCGTTTCATGTCTTGCAGCAACTGTACAAATCTGAGTACGAAGACATTAAAACAAGATGCTTCTTCCCTCAAACAATGACGCCCGAGTATGAAGCCACAAAGAAGCTTCAGCAGTGTAAAGATGTCAGTTTTGATTGAATACTTCTACTTCTAGGTTTGACATTCCTCTTGTTCGATGTTTGTTGATCATAAAATCTTTCTATCTGTCTTACGGTTTGCAGAAAGTTTACCGGCAACATCCCGACACAGTGAAATTTACACAAGTAGTTGATTCACCAGTTCAGGTTCAAGCCGCCATTAACGCCAAGCAGCTAAGTGATGTAAGTATGACTGCATGGACCACCTCTCGTGGTACCGATACACTATACATTTGAATACACCTCCCATTGGATCATCACTTGTATTTAAAGGTTATATTACTTATCAGTACGGCTATCGTTTTGATGATTTCTTCCTGCATGTTAAAGTAAGTTACAGTGATTCATAAAATGTTGATGTGAACATATCTGTTTCTTAAAATTGTCCATTATTGACTGAAATTGCTACAATCACCTTTTACAGTCGAGATCAAATTCTCCTGGATGTGCAGATCACGTTAAAATGTGCCCAATCATCCACGTAGCCCAGCTGTCTTTCTGTGGGCACCATGGAAACTGGAGAGCCATCTCTCTGTAGTATAAATAGCAACAAGCATTCAGTTGGCCCAGAATAAACCCTGTGATCGGAGAGGGGCTGGGGAGGCAGGGAAAGGGACAGTTAAGATATTTCAGATGGAGCACAGATGATGCACTGCTGCCCTCTGGTGATGGGAAGTCAGAAAACACCTTGCACAAATCTTTTTTGGGTGACCCCTGTGTAGAAATCGGTGCCTCTTATTTCTTTGTTGATCCTGTACTGCACATGTAGACAGGGTTTTCCCTGCTGTCTTTAACAGTTAAATATCTTTGCCATGGAAAATGTCCACAAAGGCTGTTTTCTGCAGGGTACTGTCAGGTACTGTGTCTGACACCTACCCTGTGGCAGTACTTACAATGATAAAAATGTACTATGTAGGGCCGCTGGTGGCCTAGTGGTTAGTTCACGCCCCATGCACAGAGGCTGTTGTCCTTGAAGTGGGCGGCCCGGGTTCAATCCGGCCTGTAGCTCATTTCCCACATGTCATTCCCTACTCTCTTTCACCCTGATTTCTGACTATTTCCACTGTCCTATTTCCAAATAAAGGCTAAAATATATATATATATATATATATATATATATATATATAGATGTAAACCTTTAAAAAAAGAGAAAGAGATGGTCAATCTTGTTCCTGATGGTCTTGTTTGCTTTTGTAGGTCACAAACAGGCATCACTATGAATTTCAGTTCCTTTTATAACCAGCAATAAAACCCTCACAGCAGCTTTAAAATGAGCACTGATGTTTTACACGGAGGAGAGATGTTGTTGTTGTTTTAACTTAAAGAATAATTGTATCACTTTGCTCTTTTTGCAGTTGAACTACCACGCCGATTACGAGAAAATTAAGGTCAAGAACAGCCTGCCGCCAGACTATCCCTTCTTCATCCAGTCCAGAGTAAACGCTTTTAACCTCAGTGATGTAAGTCACGGCTCATTTCTGAATCCTATTCATTTCAAGCTATAACAACCGATTTTCTGTCTGCTGTTATTTGGTTTGCATTGTGTACCTCACTGTGATTTTCCTCTTGCAGAATTGTTATAAGTACGAGTGGGAGAAAGACAAAGCGAAAAAGTTTGAGGTCAAGGGCGATGCCATCTCGATCCTTGCTGCTCGTGCTCACACCAACATTGCCAGTGATGTAAGCACGCTACAGTTTCTGCCTTTCTGATTACTGCATTTATTGATTACTTTGATCTTTCATTATTTAGCCATCTACTTTTTGTTAACCTTGTGTCGGATAACTTTCTGTTTGTCTCCACAGGTCAAATATAAGAAGGAATATGAGAAGAACAAGGGGCAGATGGTTGGAGCTCTCAGCATTAATGACGATCCTAAAATCCTGCACTCTGTTCATGTGGCAAAAATCCAGAGTGATGTAAGTACTTAGCTCGCTGTAGGCCTTCATATTGAACATGTCCTTTAATATTCATTTAATGGACCTAATAAGAGGCCACTCTTGAGCAATCTCTCCATGATATCTCCACAGCGTGAGTATAAGAAGGACTATGAAAAGATAAAGACCAAGTATCATACACCACTGGATATGATGTCCGTCACCTTGGCCAAGAAATCCCAGGCCATCAGCAGCATGACCGGATACAGAAGCATCAGTACCAACTTCTTCCTCCCCCCCGATACCGTGCTGTTGGATTTGGCCAAGAAAGCCAACATCATCCAGAGTGATGTGAGTCTAGACAGACTTTACAACCCTGTATTGTTGACAGTTTGATTTTAAATATAATATCTAACCGAGGGGAGCGCCTGCAGCCTAGTGGTTGTGTCACGCTCCCCATGTGCAGAGGCTATAGTCCTCGTCGCAGAGGATTTGGGTTCGGGTCAGGCCTCGGCCCTTCGCTGCATGTCACCTCCTCCTCTCTCCTCCAAACATTTCCTGTCTCTCTTCATCTGTCGTATCAAATAAAGGCAAAAATTATAATATCCAATGCCTTCTTGCACAGTTGTTGTAAAATATGTTAATTGACACCATGTTTGTTTTTGTTTCCTCACTTCTAAGAATGAGTACAAGTCTGACTACAACAGCTACACCAAGGGTTCCCCATGGATCACCTTTGGCTCAATGGAAGTGGAAAAGAATAAGAAAGCTGCTGAGATCCTTAGCGAGGTATGTATCCAACAGCGCCATTTCCTGATGAAGGATTTATAGTCGTTAATAACTAAATATAATAAAGATAATTATAGATATTGGCAATATTTGTAACATCATGCGTTAATTCTCCTTGTTTCCTACAGAAAAAATACAGACAAGCTCCAGACACGATCCCCTTCACTGCTATTGACGATCACCCCATCCAACTGCAGGCCAAAGTCAACCAGCTTCAGAGGAGTGATGTGAGTCTACAGCCACTCTGACTCTACTCCTGCAGGAAAAACGTTTCCAATTTGCACTTGAGAACTTGAGAGCACCTGAGAAGAGATTGTTTTAATCTTTACTTTGAGATGAACAGCAGACATGACATCACCTCCTATTTCTTTTTCGCCCTCCAGCGTTTCTACAAGAGAGGTCTGGAAGAGATCCATCAGAAGTACTCTCTCCCTCCTGATGTGCCTGAGTTCCTCCAGGCCAAGTGCAATTCCTATAACATCAGCAATGTAAGGCAAAGAAATACTGAGAAATCACTTTTACAAATCAGCAAAAACATTTTTTTATCCCAGCACACTTTTTGCACACAATTTGATATTCCACTAAATGTAATGTAGTTAAATATGTAGCTGTGTATGATGCAACATAAACTTTAGGAGATAAAGTGTGGGTAAATCTGTGAAGTTAACCAAACTTATTCAGTCTGTATTGTATCTGTTTTATTTATTTCTACAATCTGTCATTTCAGAAAGCCTACAAGCACGCCTGGCATGAGTTGATTGCTAAAGGTTATGACATGAAGCCGGATGCAATCCCAGTTGTCGTCGCCAAAGCTGCCAGACATGCTGCCAGTGATGTAAGTTTCCTGGGAGGGCTGGGTCCACGTATCATTCACAAACTCCATATAAAAGGCAAATTTTGCTTTTTTTATACATAGATAGAACCTATAAAAACATACATAGCCACACAAACGGGCGGGAAGAAGCTGGATTCTTTCATCCAAAGCCTTGACTTCATGCTGTGCGCTGAGGGTGTCTCTGCTCCGCCCTCTGTCACACAGCAGCTCTCACACAGTCCGAACATGAGTAGACTCTCTGCAGATACAGACATCACCAGACTATGAGTGATAATTGAGATGGAATGCTTTAAAATTGGTCCATACCTTTTTCTGTAGCAGCACTGTGAGCTGCTGGGTTAGACAAATACAAGAAAAAGTCCACATTTTCTGTACATGGGACTTCTTTTTTGTTGCCATGGAATCTAAACAGAAATGATTCTGGTATCATGACAACCCTACAAGACACATTCTGCTGCTGCTACCGTATAATACATCATGTCCTTTATTATAACTTTCTTGGTCAGCATTGCAGCAAAGAGGAGTATGCTTAATTAGAAAATACTGATGGGATATCCACACAAAACTAAGTTAGCATTCCCTTTAATATGTCTAGAATAGGATAGGATAGATAGGATAGTACTTTATTGATCCCCACAGGGGAAATTTGGGCATTGCAGCAGCACAGACAAGCAAGAAGGTCATACAAAATGCAAATTAAACAGAATAGATTAGATAAGATAAATAAAAATAGGGGGTATATACAAGTACAAAATGAATAATGAAGTTAATTATGCATGGAATTGAGACAGTATGTGCAGGGAATGGCAAGATAAAGTGACAAGTGATGATTAAAGTGACTTAAGATCAATAGCAGCAATTATTGTAAACAGCAGAGAAGAGAGGCAGTGTCTATTGTCTTGTACCACCTACTTTGTGTTTGATGATGTAATTATTAAAACTCTTTGAATGCTAAAAACTTAGATTTGCTTTTGAACCTCTAGGTCCAGTATAAGAAGGCTTATATGAAAGACAGAGGCCACCACGTTGGCTTCCGCAGCCTCAAGGACGATCCTCTGCTGGTTCACTACATGGAGGTGGCTAAGCTGCAGAGTGACAAGAACTACAAGAAGGACTACCACAAGGCTAAGCTGAAGTATCACACCCCTGTAGACATGATGAGTCTGGTACACGCCAAGCAGGCCTCAAAAGTGCAGACCTATGCTGGCTACAAGCAGCATCACCATAACTACTGTCTTCTACCTGACTCAATGAGTGTGGGCCTCGCTCGAAACATGAACTACAATGCAAGTGATGTAAGTTGGATTTCCTTAAGGGGTCTGTTATGTCATAAAGTTGGCAAATACTGGGGGTTCTCACAGGTTTCAGGCTAAACATGTCCCCTTGTCTCGTCCATTTATAGTTTAACTACAAGCAGGAATATGAGACTTCAGTCAAGGGCACTGGCTGGATTCCCATTGGGTCTTTGGAGGTGGAAAAGGCCAAGACAGCAGCAGCAGCTCTGAATGAGACAAAGTACCGTCAGCCCCCTTCAAATTTCAAGTTCACCAGTTCAACTGACTCCATGGGCATGGAGCTGGCCAAGGCCAATGCCAAGATCATGAATAAGGTAAAGGAGTGAACATCATAATTGCGATTGTTTTGCTCTTGTATAAATCTTTTATTTGTCTTTAAGCATTTGAATTCCTCATCAGACTAGACATTAAGACATCTATTTGTTATAACTCTGCAGAAAGAGTATAAAGCCAGTGGAGAGAAGTTCATGCACACATACCACCTCCCAGCTGATTCCCCCGAACTGCTGCAAGCCAGATACAACGCTGTCAACATCAGCCAGGTGAGTGACAGATTTTTCTCTGGTGGTTTTTTGTGTGCTTTTGAGCACATGAAAAATTAATAGAGGAATTAAGTTCTCACAAAATTTCTAACAGCACTATGAATTATTTTATTTAGAATTATTACACCTATGCCCATCGTCAAGATCTGCTCAAAGGACATCATGTGAAGGCAGATTCCATCGCTGTCGTAGCAGCAAAGTCCTCCAGAGACATCGCCAGCAATGTAAGTTGTAATATTCTCATTATGCGCCTTTGCAAGTGTACTGAATTCAGCGAGTCATCACTAATATTTTTCTCTTATATAGTACAAGTACAAACTGGCTTATGAGAAGGCAAAGGGCCACCACGTTGGCTTCCGCAGCCTCCAGGACGATCCTCTGCTGGTTCACTACATGGAGGTGGCCAAGCTGCAGAGTGACAAGAACTACAAGAAGGACTACCAAAAGTCCAAGCTGAAGTATCACACCCCGGTGGACATGATGAGTCTTGCACATGCCAAGCAGGCCTCAAAAGTGCAGACCTATGCTGGATACAGGAAGATCCCACACAACTACTTGCTTCTACCTGACAACCTGCACTTGCAGCAGTGTCGCGGCATGATGAACATTCAGAGTGATGTATGCTTTACCTTTACACCTGTAATCTATCATGGTGTGATTCTAAATTACAGAAATATCCAGCAGCAGAGCAATTGACCTGTACCTGAGTACAAAGTACAAGTTCCTGTTTTTGTCTTTAAACCCACAGAATCTCTACAAGTCCGATTACAACAACTTCTCTAGAGGAATCGGTTGGGTTCCTATTGGTTCTGTGGATGTTGAGAAGGCCAAAGCTGCTAAATTCGCCCTTGATGAAGTAAACTACCGACAGCACCCCAGTACTTTCAAGTTCACAAGCAAGACTGATAACATGAACATGGTTCTGGCTATGGCCAATTCAAAGATTATGGACAAGGTAAGACTGGACTCTATATTTACATTTTCATTTGTGTCCATTAAGATTTGTTAACATATTCATGCATGTCAAACCAAATTTCTACAAGAACCTTCCAAATATTACGTATGACCGATCTTTTTCATTCCCTCAAGGCTTCATACAAAGCTTCTGGCGAGAAGTTCATGCACACCTATCATCTGCCAGCTGACAGCCCTGAGTTCCTCCAGGCTAAGTTCAATGCTCAGACCGTTAGCGAGGTTAGAGCTCAAAATATTAAAAAAAATAATCTTCCATGTCAACATGTGTGCACAAAACATTTTCAAACACTTTGCTCTTTATCTACAGAGTCACTACAAGCACAAGTGGCTGGAAACCATTGCAAAGGGATATGACATGAAGCCTGATGCTATTTCCATTCTGCATGCCAAGCATGGCAGACATATTGCCAGCAATGTAAGTAAAAACTTACTTTCCGACTTAAACCATAAATATCATCTACAGGTTACTTACCCCTTAATCTTACTTTCAGGTCCAATACAAGAAAGCTTATGAAAAAGCCAGGGGCCACCACGTTGGCTTCCGCAGTCTCCAGGATGATCCTCTGCTGGTCCACTACATGGAAGTGGCCAAGCTGCAGAGTGACAAGAACTACAAGAAGGACTACCAAAAGTCCAAGCTGAAGTATCACACCCCCGTGGACATGATGAGTGTGGTCCACGCCAAGCAGGCCTCAGCTGTTCAGACCAATACTGGGTACAGAAAGGTCCCACACAGCTACATGCTTCTACCAGACAACCTGCAAATGCAGCGGTGTCGCACCATGAATGTGCAGACAAGTGATGTGAGTTTTATCACTGCATTTTGCCTTTCAGGATTAAAACAACGTTTTTGAATGCAACCTTATTGAATCTCCATTTGTATGCTTTATTTATGCTGAAGTTTGAGCTCAACTTCATAACTAATTTGCATAATGCCCCCCCTTTGTTAGTTTGAATACAAATCAGAGTGGAACAACTTTGTCAGAGGCATTGGATGGGTCCCAATTGGCTCAATTGGAGTTGAGACTGCTAAAGTTGGTGGTCAGATTCAGAGCGACAACTTGTACCGCACTCATCCCTCCAACTTCAAGTTCAAAAAGCTGATGGACTCCATGGACATTGCCCTGGCTACTGCCAACAACAAGATCATGAACAAGGTGAAACATGTTCAAATTTGGAAGGAGAGTCACAAAGTAAAAATAATTTAGTTTTTTACCATAATCATTCCTTTTTTGTTCTGTTGTCTTTGTTTACAGCAAGCATACACTGCAGCTTGGGACAAAGACAAGCTGACCGTCCATGTCATGCCAGATTCTCCTGAGATCGTTTTGGCCAAGGCTAATGCTCTCACCATGAGCAATGTAAGGAATTACATAACACTAGAAAACATACTTTTTACTCATTTTATGTCCTTTAATCTTTTTTTATTCACGTCAAAATGTCTTACTTGACAGAAACTTTACAAAGCTGGTGTTGTTGAGATGGCCAACAAGGGATACCACCTCAAGGCTGACGCCATCCCAATTGTGGCTGCCAAGTCTGGAACAAAGATTGCCAGTAATGTAAGTTTGACATACATTTCATTCACATATTAGGAAGTTAATCTGCTGCAGCCTCAAAAATGTGTTAAAATGTTTCATTCACTTTTACAGTACAAGTACAAGTTGGCATACGAGAAGGCCAGAGGCCACCATGTTGGCTTCCGTAGCCTCCAGGATGATCCTCTGCTGGTTCACTACATGCAAGTGGCCAAGCTGCAGAGTGACAAGAACTACAAGAAGGACTACCAACAGGCCAAGCTCAAGTATCACACCCCTGTGGACATGATGAGTGTTGTCCACGCCAAGCAGGCCTCAAAAGCTCAGACTATGGCTGGATACAGACAGATCCAGCACAGTTACGCTCTCCTCCCGGATGCCTTGAACCTTGCGCTGGCTCGCACCATGAACACCCAGGCCAGTGATGTAAGTTAATCCCTCCCGTGCAACACCCTCAATAGTATTGTTGATTTTAAAGGAGGGCAACAATTGATTTTGGTTTGATGTTCCATTTAACTATGAGACGTAATATTTATTTTTTAGTGTGAATACAAATCAGAGTGGAACAACTTCATCAGAGGCATTGGATGGGTCCCAATTGGCTCAATTGGAGTTGAGACTGCCAAAGTTGGTGGTCAGATTTTGAGTGAGCAAAAGTACCGCACTCATCCCTCCAACTTCAAGTTCAAAAAGCTGATGGACTCCATGGACGTGGCTCTGGCGACTGCCAACAACAAGATCATGAACAAGGTACAGCATGCTCTAAAACGAGGGAGAAGATGTATTGATAATCTTCTTCATAATCCTCATCATTTATTCATTCATTGTGTGTCTTTATTTACAGCAAGCATACACTGCAGCTTGGGACAAAGACAAGCTGACCGTCCATGTCATGCCAGATTCTCCTGAGATCGTCCTGGCCAAGGCTAATGCTCTCACCATGAGCAATGTAAGAATAATTTTTTATAAAAGTAGATTGACTACTTTTAACAGCTGAAACACTGATATGGTCTCATGCTATGTTAATTCTACTTCTTTTACAGAAACTTTACAAAGCTGGTGTTGTTGCGATGGCCAACAAGGGCTACCACCTCAAGGCTGACGCTATCTCAATTCTGGCTGCCAAGTCTGGCACCACCATTGCCAGTAATGTAAGTTGTGAGAAACCTGTTGTTTGACATCACTTTTCCCAATGCATATGCTGAATTTTAAATCCTAAAACTGCAGTCCCTGTGAATCACAAAAAAAATGTGTTTGCCCTCACAGTACAAGTACAAGTTGGCATACGAGAAGGCTAGAGGCCAACATGTTGGCTTCCGCAGCATCCAGGATGACCCTCTGCTGGTTCACTACATGGAAATAGCCAGGTTGCAGAGTGACAAGAACTACAAGAAGGACTACCACAAGTCCAAGCTGAAGTATCACTCACCAGTAGACATGATGAGTGTTGTCCATGCCAAGCAGGCCTCAAAAGCTCAGACTATGGCTGGATACAGACAGATCCAGCACAGTTATGCTCTCCTCCCGGATGCCATGAACCTTCAACTTGCTCGTAACATGCAGACTATCGCCAGTGATGTATGAAATTAAAACCTAAAAATGTTCATAAACTACACAAATCATTGTATGAATCCATGATTCATCATAAAGTAAAATTGTTCCTGTAAATTTTCCAACAGAACCAGTATAAGAGTGAGTATGAAAGCTTCATTAAAGGAATTGGATGGGTACCTATTGGGTCGTTGGACGTTGAGAAAGCAAAAACAGCTGGCCGCATCATCAGTGAGCACGGATACCGTCAACATCCAAGCAACTTCAAATTCACTAAGAATATGGAGTCCATGGATCTGATGCTGGCCACAGCAAACAACCAGATTATGAATAAGGTACTGAAAAGGCCTTCATGATAAAACAGAACAAAATGATCCCTTATTTAAACTATAGATATCAACTAACAACTTCATTTTGTTTTTTAGCAAGCGTATGGCAAAGCCTGGGAAAAAGACAAAACTTCAATCCACATCATGCCTGATGCAATGAACATTGTTCTTGCCAGAGCAAACAAGAAGAACACCAGTGAGGTAACGTGGTTTATCTCGGTTTTTGGACATATTTCCACACAGTTTTCCCGAAACTGCTATGATTTGTAAGAATTTAACAGAAGAAATATGGAATACACGAGTATATTTATTTGAAATTTAAATGATAAAAATGTTCTGTCTCTCTTGCTCCTCAGAAATTGTACAAATTGGACAATGAGCTGTCCAAAAAGAAGGGTCATAATGTTCGTGGTGATGCCATTGCTGTCCTGGCTGCCAAAGCCTCAACTGTTATTGCCAGTGATGTAAGTATGCATGTGGTTTAATGTACACTATACTACCTACGGTAATTCATATACCAACGGCCAGTTTTCCCAAATCAGTGTTTCATTATGTAAACTCTCACAATTTTGTTCAGTACAAGTACAAGACAGGATACCGTAAGCAGGTGGGCCACCACATCGGTGCTCGCAGCATCCAGGACGACCCTCTGCTCATGCTGGCTCTGAACTCAGCCAGGATTGCCAGTGATTTCCTGTACAAGAAGGACTTCAACAAGTCCAAGACCAAGTTCAACCTGCCAGTGGACATGATGGCCTTTGAGCTGGCCAAGAAGAACCAGATTCAGGTCAACCACGCCAACTACATCACCCGTCTCCACAACTGGACTTGTCTGCCAGACTCCAATGATGTGGTCGCCGCCAGACATGCTTATGACATACAGAGTGATGTGAGTATGAATGTCCTTGAATCTATAGCGAGTGAAGTTTCAATGTATTTTGAATATCTGTAATGATAGTGGACCCATATTGTGTTGTTCAGGCTGTGTACAAGGAGGATCAGAGGATGATGCAAGGTATCGGATGGGTGCCTATAGGTTCACTGGATGTTGAGAAGGCGAAGAAAGCTGGTGAAGCTCTGAGTGAAAGACTGTATCGTCAGTCCCCAAGCAACTTCAAATTCAAGATCAGCACTGACGACATGCCCATGGTGTTGGCTAAGGCCAACGCTCAGGTTATGAACAAGGTATGCAAACTGCAATCTGCCAAGTGCTGTAGAATGAAAATAATGGATTTTTAACTGAGTTAAACTAGACACTGACATAATAAGTAATTTTTCATCTTATAAGTATTTGTTTTTGTGGAGTTAATTGTATGCATTTGTTTTCTGGGACTGCAGAAAGCATACGTGGACGCATGGGACAAGGACAAGACCAAGATCCACATCATGCCTGACGCTATGGATGTTCTTTTAGCCAAGGCAAACAATGTCAACTACAGCCTTGTAAGTACAGACTAAAATATGTAAGAGCCAAGAAACACTCATAGAGCGCTTACAAATCCTATTTCAATCAAATATGTATTTGTTTTCAGTACTTTTACATGTGATTATCACTCAGATCTGCTGAAAAAGAGATAAACACAAACTCATGTCTGTGGTGAATTTCTTTGTTTACAGAAAAAGTATAAACAGGCACATGAGGATGCCAAGAAGAAAGGCTATGATATGCGCAATGATGCCGTTTCAATCATCGCAGCCAAGGCCTCCAGGGACATTGCCAGTGATGTAAGCTGTTTGCTTCACAGATTTAAAAAAAGTATGTATCTTATAAATTGCTGCACCTGCTTGCATTGAATTTTGCTTTTCACTTTTTCAGTACAAATATAAGACAGGATACCGTAAGCAGGTCGGTCACCACATCGGGGCTCGCAGTGTCCAGGACGACCCTCTGCTCATGCTGGCTCTGAACTCAGCCAGGATTGCCAGTGATTTCCTGTACAAGAAGGACTTCAACAAGTCCAAGACCAAGTTCCACCTGCCAGTGGACATGATGGCCTTTGAGCTGGCCAAGAAGAACCAGATTCAGGTCAACCACGCCAACTACATCACCCGTCTCCACAACTGGACTTGTCTGCCAGACTCCAATGATGTGGTCGCCGCCAGACATGCTTATGACATACAGAGTGATGTGAGTATGAATGTCCTTGAATCTATAGCGAGTTAAGTTTCAATGTATTTTGAATATCTGTAATGATAGTGGACCCATATTGTGTTGTTCAGGCTGTGTACAAGGAGGATCAGAGGATGATGCAAGGTATCGGATGGGTGCCTATAGGTTCACTGGATGTTGAGAAGGCGAAGAAAGCTGGTGAAGCTCTGAGTGAAAGACTGTATCGTCAGTCCCCAAGCAACTTCAAATTCAAGATCAGCACTGACGACATGCCCATGGTGTTGGCTAAGGCCAACGCTCAGGTTATGAACAAGGTATGCAAACTGCAATCTGCCAAGTGCTGTAGAATGAAAATAATGGATTTTTAACTGAGTTAAACTAGACACTGATATGATATGTAATTTTTCATCTTATAAGTTTTCTTTTTTGTGGAGATAATTGTACGCATTTATTTTCTGGAACTGCAGAAAGCATACGTGGACGCATGGGACAAGGACAAGACCAAGATCCACATCATGCCTGACGCTATGGATGTTCTTTTAGCCAAGGCAAACAATGTCAACTACAGCCTTGTAAGTACAGACTAAAATATGTAAGAGCCAAGAAACACTCATAGAGCTCTTACAAATCCTATTTTAATCTAATGTGTATTTTATATCACACGTGATTATCACTCAAATCTGCTGAAAAAGAGATAAACACAAACTCATGTCTGTGGTGAATTTCTTTGTTTACAGAAAAAGTATAAACAGGCACATGAGGATGCCAAGAAGAAAGGCTATGATATGCGCAATGATGCCGTTTCAATCATCGCAGCCAAGGCCTCCAGGGACATTGCCAGTGATGTAAGCTGTTGCTTCACAGATTTTAAAAAAATATGTATCTTATAAATTGCTGTACCTGCTTGCATTGAATTTTGCTTTTCACTTTTTCAGTACAAATATAAGACAGGATACCGTAAGCAGGTCGGTCACCACATCGGGGCTCGCAGTGTCCAGGACGACCCTCTGCTCATGCTGGCTCTGAACTCAGCCAGGATTGCCAGTGATTTCCTGTACAAGAAGGACTTCAACAAGTCCAAGACCAAGTTCCACCTGCCAGTGGACATGATGGCCTTTGAGCTGGCCAAGAAGAACCAGATTCAGGTCAACCACGCCAACTACATCACCCGTCTCCACAACTGGACTTGTCTGCCAGACTCCAATGATGTGGTCGCCGCCAGACATGCTTATGACATACAGAGTGATGTGAGTATGAATGTCCTTGAATCTATAGCGAGTGAAGTTTCAATGTATTTTGAATATCTGTAATGATAGTGGACCCATATTGTGTTGTTCAGGCTGTGTACAAGGAGGATCAGAGGATGATGCAAGGTATCGGATGGGTGCCTATAGGTTCACTGGATGTTGAGAAGGCAAAGAAAGCTGGTGAAGCTCTGAGTGAAAGACTGTATCGTCAGTCCCCAAGCAACTTCAAATTCAAGATCAGCACTGACGACATGCCCATGGTGTTGGCTAAGGCCAACGCTCAGGTTATGAACAAGGTATGAATCATCATGAAGGAATTAGTTTGTACAATAGCAAGTATCACTCATTACCTCATATATTTGTAAATGATAAAGAAATGATTTTAACAACTGTATACCTGCAGGGATCATAAATGAGTAAACTGTCTTGTTTTTGGTTCTGTGACTGCAGAAAGCATACGTGGATGCATGGGACAAGGATAAGACCAAGATCCACATCATGCCCGATGCTATGGATGTTCTTTTGGCCAAAGCAAACAATGTCAACTACAGCTTGGTGAGAGAGGGAGAAAATACCTATGATTCGACGGAAATCCTTTTTGATGGACAATTTTGATTCAATGTTGAAATCATATACTTAACACTTCTGGGATGATTTTGTTTGTTCACAGAAATCATACAAACAGGCATATGAAGATGCCAAGAAGAAGGGTTATGATCTGCGCAATGATGCCGTTTCCATCCTTGCAGCCAAGGCCGGCAGAGACATTATCAGTGATGTAAGTGTCTCAAATTAGCAATTTCTAAATGACTGATATGAAGAGGGAGCTTATTTACATACACCTTATACTAAGGTAAGGTAACTTTATATGTACCCGTAGGTAGATTTGGTTTGCAGTGTTTTACACACAAATGACAGCACAGGACAAAACATGCTAAAGTGACAACAGTGCTCAGTACTATAAATACAATATCCTTTTTACTTTAGTCAACTAATTGAAGTTTGCATCTTCTCTGTGGTGCAGTGGTTAGAGCTGTTGCCTCAGAGCAGGAAGGTACCTGGTTCGAATCCATTATTGGACAGTCTGTGTGTAGTTTGGATGTTCCTACTGTGAGTGAATGCGTTCCCTCCAGGAACTTGTTAGGTAAATTGGTTTCCTGTAGGTGTGAGCGTCAAAGTTTGTCTGCCCTATCAGTGCTTTGAGGGTCTGGTGACCACAGCAGGTTGTTCCCCACCTCTAGCCCAATGACAGCTGGGATCGGCTCCAGCCTCTGCAACCCCCAACAAGACAAGCAGTATAGAATAATGAATAAACTGTAAAGTAACTTTTTTGTGATACCACCTTTACACAACTGTCAATGATAACATTTTGTCATTTTTCCTCCAGTACAAGTACAAGACAGGATACCGTAAGCAGGTCGGCCACCACATCGGTGCTCGCTGTGTCCAGGACGACCCTCTGATCATGCTGGCTCTGAACTCAGCCAAGATCGCCAGTGATGCTCTGTACAAGAAGGACTTCAACAAGTCCAAGACCAAGTTCAACCTGCCAGTGGACATGTTGAATCTTGAGCTGGCCAAGAAATGCCAAATTCAAGTCAACCATGCCAACTACATCACCCGCCTGCACCAGTGGACCTGCCTGCCAGACTCCAATGATGTCGTCCAGGCCAGAAAAGCATATGACCTTCAGAGTGATGTGAGTTTAACTCCCCTTCTAATTTGTCTCAGTAAGTCTTATCTTTAAAGTTCATGCTACAAGATAGCTGAGTATTTACCTTTTCCTGACTATGTTGTTCTGTAGGCTGTCTACAAGGCTGACATGAAGTGGCTCCAGGGCTTGGGCTGGGTCCCCATTGGCTCGATTGACGTGGAAAAAGCCAAGAAGGCTGGTGAGGTCTTGAGTGAAATAAAGTATCGCCAGCACCCCAGCTCCCAAAGATTCACCAGCACCACGGATGCTATGAACATGGTTTTGGCAAAGAATAATGCTTTGACCATGAACAAGGTAGTACTCATGATTATTGAGAGTAAAATACCAACTTCTTAAACATGACATGACTTAAAGTAGAAAATGCTGATCTTAACTTTCATTGGGATTATTTTTGGTTTGTTCCAGCGTCTCTACACTGAGGCATGGGAGAAGGACAAGACTACCCTGCACATCAAACCCGACACTCCTGAGATCGTCCTCTCTCAGCAGAATGCTATTAACATGAGCAGGGTAAGTATCATTCTGAATACACTGCCTTATGTTGTGAAATCCTGGCTTTCTTCATGTCAACAACTGTAGCTCTTGTGTTGAAATGTTTGACAAGCTTTTTAACTTTTCAAAGTTTTTTAAAAATAATTTCTAAACTTGCTTGTTTGCAGTTGTTGTTGTTACGTTCACAACCTGGATCCTCCTTCATATTATTGAGATTTCTGCCCACCTAGGTTTTTTTTTAATACCATAAGCTTTCAATTGTTTACCTTAAGTATTTGTCTCACTTTTCAGAAACTCTACAGACAAGGTTTTGAAGAAACAATCAAGAAAGGTTACTTCCTTCCAGTTAATGCTGTGTCAGTCCTGGCTGCTAAGGCTTCCAGGGACATCGTCAGTGACGTGAGTGATTCATATTGAACTATATGTATTTATGTAATACAGACACTGATGTAGCATACAATGTAAGACACTTTCCAGTTGAAACAAAACATGTTTTCTCCTAATATTGACAGTACAAGTACAAGACAGGATACCGCAAGCAGGTGGGCCACCATATTGGTGCTCGCTGCGTGGAGGAGGACCCTCTGATCATGCTGGCTCTGAACTCAGGAAAGATCGCCAGTGATGCCCTGTACAAGAAAGACTTCAACAAGTCCAAGACCAAGTTCAACCTGCCAGTGGACATGTTGAATATTGAGCTGGCCAAGAAATGCCAGATTCAAGTCAACCATGCCAACTACATCACCCGCCTGCACCAGTGGACCTGCCTGCCAGATTCCAATGATGTCGTCCAGGCCAGAAAGGCCTACAATCTTCAGAGTGATGTAAGTTGATAAAATCAAGTTGATAAAATCAGCTTACATACTAAATCATACAGTGCCATGTCGACTGTCTTTATAAGTTTTGATGTAACATGTATACGCTTTTTTCCTTCAGGCTGTTTACAAAGCTGACATGGATGAGGTCATTGGCGTAGGATGGATCCCAATTGGTTCAATTGATGTTGTTAAAGCTAAGAATGCCTCAAACATCCTCAATGAACGTCTGTACAGGCAGAAACCAGAAACATTCAAATTTAAAACTGACATGACCTCCATGCCCATGGTGTTAGCCAAAACAAACGCTGAGACCATCAACAAGGTAAGCACTTTCATATCAAACATTTGTTATATTCGTTTCCTGTTGATCACATTTAAAGATTATTTAATCTTCTTTGTTTCACATAACAGAAACACTACATCGCTGCTTGGGAGGCTGATAAGATTAAGACCCATGTGACGCCTGACCTTCCTGAGCTGCTGCTTTCTAAAGCTAATGCTTACAACATCAGCAGGGTATGTTGGGTTTGTACTTACCCTCTGTACATGGGGCGCCTGCACCAGCTGATCTAAACCAGCGCCCCCTGTCAGACATTTTATCACACTTCAGTATAAATGTGGATAATTTGCATCATGATATTATTTTTTTAAATGAACTGTTTTCCTTTCTTTCTCAGAAACTGTACAGGGAAGGCGTTGAGGAGATGTTCAAAAAGGGCTACGACATGAAAGCCGATGCTGTCTCTGTTATTGCTGCCAAACATGGAAGAGAAATCATCAGCGATGTGAGCAACATGAAAATAATGCTTTGTCAGTGATGCTGATTTCTACTATTTTGAAAAGCTTTCTGTTAATCATGATTTTACTTTCTCCTCATAGTACAAATATAAGACAGGATACCGCAAGCAGGTCGGCCACCACATCGGGGCTCGCTGCGTCCAGGACGACCCTCTGATCATGCTGGCTCTGAACTCAGCCAGGATTGCCAGTGATGCTCTGTACAAGAAGGACTTCAACAAGTCCAAGACCAAGTTCCACCTGCCAGTGGACATGTTGAATCTCGAGCTGGCCAAGAAATGCCAGATTCAGGTCAATGATTTCAACTACAGAACTCATCTGCATAACTGGACCTGCCTGCCAGACTCCAACGATGTCGTCCAGGCCAGAAAGGTGTATGACCTGCAGAGTGATGTAAGTGATGAGGATTTCTCATGATTTCCTGGACAATTCAAATCTTTTTTTTGTTTAATAAAACCTCAATGTGCCTTCTCATTTCCTCCCAACGTGTCTTGTAGGCTGTGTACAAAGCTGACATGGAATGGATCAGGGGAACCGGTTGGGTACCAATTGGGTCAGTTGATGTGGAGAAAGCCAAGAAAGCTGCAGAAATTCTGAGTGAAATAAAGTACCGTCAGCATCCCAGCAAATTCAAATTCACTGCCAAGACATGTGACATGCCATATGCGCTTGCTCAGGCCAATGCCCAAACCATGGACAAGGTAGAGATAGCTAGTTCACTTCATTCCATTTTCTTTGGATTATTATTCCTTTATCTTTGTTGTGGAGACAATTTGTTTCGTATCATGACAAATCTTAGCCTTTTGTTGTAGTTTGGTTTCTTTGACCATGCTTTCAAATAAAGTTTTGTTTCCTCAGAAAAAAGGGACATCTTACTAAAACCTGTTTATTCTGCTATTTACAGAAAGCATATAATGCTGCCTGGGAGAATGATAAGATCAACATTCACGTCATGCCAGACACCCCAGAGATCGTCCTGGCCAAGCAGAATAAACTCAACACCAGTCTGGTAAAACACCTCCCTCTTCATGTCTTTGTGACACAAAATGATACATCACAGATTACAAACAGTGGATGTTAAAGCAACATTATATCGCAACCCGGTCTCTTGCGCTTTGGCGCCCACCGAAGGTCTCTGAGTGCAACTGCACTGTCATAAAACACATAGTGCTGTTCTGTCTCCCGAGCATAGACAACATGTATTTGTTGACAAGCAGAGGGTTGGTGTTGTAAGAAGCCAAAGAACCATGTTGACTGACAAGGTACAGTAATCTTATCGTGCGCAGATTGTGCGTGAATATGACTCTGCTAATGCCTACAGCCCATTGTAGAGAAAAGATTGATTTATTTATTCATAAGTGAGACTGAGAAACAACTTTGGTTGGATGACTTTCTGCACCCAGTAAAGCTGCTACACATGAGACAAGGAAGACAACGCTAACAGCTATCGCGATATGTTATGAGTAATACCTACAGGGATGTACACTCTGCTTCTTGCTTGGTCAGTCTCTCTTTTTCTCTTCTTTGCTTCATCTGTCACTGTCCTCTTCCATCTCTTAGCCTCAGACAATCAATCTGACAGTACAGAGACGGTGCAAAAGGCTCGTGAGACGTAAAGCTGTACCAATTTTTGCAAGGGAATCGTGGCCTTCTGACAAACTTACATAGCACTTACATAGCACTTTAAGTAGGCAACCGGAGAACTCTGTGGACATGGAGAGACACTATTCTCCCTGGTGAAAGTTGTTACTCTGTATTATAGTGCAAAGAACACAGTGTACAAATCAGACAACCTTACATTATTATTTTCTCCCCAGAAATATTATCGTGAAGGCTACATGGACACCATCAACAAAGGCTACTTCCTTCCCAAAGATGCTATTTCTGTTCGATCAGCAAAGGCTTCAAGAGACATCATCAGTGATGTAAGTCTGTGTCACACTTTCAAATGTTTGACATTATTCCCTTTTCTTTGTTGCTGAATTTGTCAGTATTTTTGCACATTCACTGCAACGATTTGTATCGTGAAACTAATCAAAATATTTCCATCCCATACGTTCAGTACAAATACAAGGCCGGTTACCGCAAGCAGTGTGGCCACCACATTGGTGCCCTTAGTGTGAATGACGACCCACTGCTTGTGTTGGCCGCCAATGCAGCCAGGATCTCCAGCGACAACATCTATAAGAAGGACTTCCACAAGACCAAGACCAAGTACAACCTCCCGGGGGACATGTTGACGATTGAACTTGCCAAGAAATGCCAGCAGCAAGTGAACGACTTCAACTACAGAACTCACTTGCACCAGTGGACCTGCCTGCCAGACTCCAATGATGTTGTTCAGGCTAGAAAGGTTTATGACCTGCAGAGTGATGTGAGTACAATGCAGTGCTATTTTGACAATATTAAGACAGTCTTAAGATTGATTGAGTCTGTGCATTATTGCATATGTGCATAGTGCATATGCAGTATTTGGTGAGTTTAAAACTTAAATTTATTTTTTTTAGGCTGTCTACAGAGCTGATATGGAGTGGCTGAGGGGATGTGGCTGGTCACCTCAGGACTCTGTGGATGTCATCAAGGCTAGAAATGCCCAGACTATTCTCAATGAGAGGCTGTACCGCCAGCCACCGAGCACTCAGAAGTTCACCAGTGTTGTTGACCTCCCAGCTATTGTCCTGTCCAAGCAAAACGCTGACAACATCAGTGATGTGAGTGAAGGCATCTTTTGGCGCTCTAACAGATTTCTCTATTTAATTTTAAACTGCAAAGTAAAAACTTGTGGATATTAGGGCTTCATAATAAAGGACTCAATGTTCTTATTTTCTTCCCTTTCTGACAGAGGAAATATAGACAAGTTTGGGATCAAGACAAGCTCACCTTCCACATGCCACCTAACGCCCCAAGCTTTGAACTGTCCAAGGCTAATTCTGTCAACATAAGCAATGTAAGTTGTATTATATCAGCACTAAAGCAGTTCTGCCTGTGATAACAATGATGAAAACTTGACTCAAATATTTGATCTTATAAGATAAAATGCATTATTTACTTTAGACGAGATTAGACGAAGGATTTGATGTGCTTACACAATTTAATATAATCATCTTTGATCATTTTTCTTGTTCTTTGCAGAAACTGTACACAAAGACATGGGATGACCAGAAGGCCAAGGGCTACCATATCAAGGAGGATGCTATCTCTGTGCTGAAGGCTAGAGCTTCCAGAGATATCATTAGTGACGTAAGAAAAAAGAATGCTTATTAATTGAGTTGAACAGATTTCCAAGCAATACTTTCTAACTTTCCAACAATCTCTCTTCTTGTCTCTTCTTTTCAGTACAAGTACAAGACAGCATACCGTAAGCAGGTCGGCCACCACATCGGGGCTCGCTGCGTGGAGGAGGACCCTCTGATCATGCTGGCTCTGAACTCAGGGAAGATTGCCAGCGAGGTTCTGTACAAGAAGGACTTCAACAAGTCCAAGACCAAGTTCCACCTGCCAGTGGACATGTTGAATCTCGAGCTGGCTAAGAAATGCCAGATTCAGGTCAACGATTTCAACTACAGAACTCATCTGCACCAGTGGACTTGTCTGCCAGACTCCACCGATGTCGTCCAGGCCAGAAAGGCCTACGATCTGCAGAGCGATGTATGCATATTGCTGTGATTGTTTACACATAATTTTTTACAATGATATTCACAATGAGCCAAAGTTTTGGGGATTTTTCAATGATATGTATAAGGTTAACTTTTCTCTTATTTTGCTTATTGTGTATAAAGATGTATAATGTCACGGAATAACATGACCAAATCTGTTTTTGTCTCCTCAGGCTGTTTACAGAGCTGATCTTGAATGGATACGTGGATGTGGATGGGTCCCACATGAGAGTGTGGATGTACTGAAAGTGAAGCACGCACAGAAGATCCTTGCTGATGTAAGTGTGACTTTTAAGTTTTTTATTTTAAGGAGAATAAAAACTTCATATAAATGTAAGACAGAATAAATGTTTGCTGAATCCTTGTTTTACTTTTTTTTTTTCTTGTGTTACAGAGAGGCTATCGTGTCAAGTTGGATACGCAGAAATTTGTTGTCCACAATGACAGAGTGGACATGGTCTGCGCCAAGAATGCTGCTGACGTCCTCAATGAGGTGAGCATGACTCTCTGCTATCCAGATGCTAAAAAGACAGCTTTGGTATAGCATGTATTCTGAATTAAAAGTGATACTTGAGGATTAAGAAGAGCTCATAAGGAGTATGAGGAGGGCCTTTAAGGCAGAGGGGACTTATAACACTTTAGGTCAGAGAGTCCAATCCCAGATGTCAGCAATACTCCATGGGGGAGATCCCTGCAAAGAGAGATTTGGTCGAGAGTGGATGACTGTTTTTTGAGGAAGAATACCCTCTGAGTAAAAATGCATGAAGCTGCAAGGCTATTTTATAAAATTTGTACAAGTTGCATTTCTGGCTATGTGTGTGTGTAAGACCAAGGCAAGCATATGCATATTAAAGAAGGATCTTGAGTAAGAGAAAGTCAGCCTCTGCAAATAAAGTCAGCCTGGTTAGTGACTGGTTAGAGAAAGTCAGCCTGGCCAGAGAAAGTCAGCCTGGTCAAAGAAAGTCAGCCTGGTTAGAGAAAGTCAGCCTGGTCAAAGAAAGTCAGCCTGGTTAGAGAAAGTCAGCCTGGTCAAAGAAAGTCAGCCTGGTCAGAGAAAGTCAGCCTGGTCAAAGAAAGTCAGCCTGGTTAGAGAAAGTCAGCCTGGTCAAAGAAAGTCAGCCTGGCCAGAGAAAGTCAGCCTGGTTAGAGAAAGTCAGCCTGGTCAAAGAAAGTCAGCCTGGTTAGAGAAATTCAGCCTGGTCAAAGAAAGTCAGCCTGGTTAGAGAAATTCAGCCTGGTTAGAGAAAGTCAGCCTGGTTAGAGAAAGTCAGCCTGGTCAAAGAAAGTCAGCCTGGTCAAAGAAAGTCAGCCTGGTCAGAGAAAGTCAGCCTGGTTAGAGAAAGTCAGCCTGGTCAAAGAAAGTCAGCCTGGTCAAAGAAAGTCAGCCTGGTCAAAGAAAGTCAGCCTGGTTAGAGAAAGTCAGCCTGGTCAAAGAAAGTCAGCCTGGTCAAAGAAAGTCAGCCTGGTTAGAGAAAGTCAGCCTGGTTAGAGAAAGTCAGCCTGGTCAAAGAAAGTCAGCCTGGTCAAAGAAAGTCAGCCTGGTTAGAGAAAGTCAGCCTGGTCAAAGAAAGTCAGCCTGGTCAAAGAAAGTCAGCCTGGTCAAAGAAAGTCAGCCTGGTCAAAGAAAGTCAGCCTGGTTAGAGAAAGTCAGCCTGGTCAAAGAAAGTCAGCCTGGTTAGAGAAAGTCAGCCTGGTCAAAGAAAGTCAGCCTGGTCAAAGAAAGTCAGCCTGGTTAGAGAAAGTCAGCCTGGTCAAAGAAAGTCAGCCTGGTTAGAGAAAGTCAGCCTGGTCAAAGAAAGTCAGCCTGGTTAGAGAAAGTCAGCCTGGTCAAAGAAAGTCAGCCTGGTCAAAGAAAGTCAGCCTGGTTAGAGAAAGTCAGCCTGGTCAAAGAAAGTCAGCCTGGTCAAAGAAAGTCAGCCTGGTCAGAGAAAGTCAGCCTGGTCAAAGAAAGTCAGCCTGGTTAGAGAAAGTCAGCCTGGTTAGAGAAAGTCAGCCTTGTTCGCGAACATTGCTCAAACTTGTTTAGTGTTTACCTTTAAAAGCATGAAATACACCTTTATACCACTCAGAATTGAGTACCATTTTCCACAACGCTGTAGACTGCGTCCTCCAGCTAAATCACACCACAGAATGGTTGCAAAGGCAGATTTCAGATCTGTTGTTACTGAGTTTGAACTTTTGTCTCTGCTCAGGCTAAATATCGTGAGGCTTGGCACAAGGACAAGACCAAGTTCACAGTTGCGGACACTCCAATACTCGCCACAGCCAGAGAGGTGGCTAAGAACGTTCACCCGGTAGGATAACTTCTCATTATTTTCTACATATTTTGGTTAAGTGACAATACACAATATGATAGACCTTTAATAACTGTTCATATCTTGTAGCACCTGTACACCAAAGAATGGGACAAGGTCAAAGCCACAGGGTACTACATGCCTGGAGATGCTGTACCAATCAAGCAGTGCATCTCTAATTCTAAAGTCCAAAGTCAGGTATGTAGTGGGAAGGAGCTGCTGCTGTTCCTTTTATTATGAGAGCATTCATTTAAGCTGTACATTTAACTGTAAGCCTTACAAAATGGAGATAACAACTTCTTTCTGCCATATAGCACAAGTACCTCGATTCATACCGCAAGCAAGTTGGCCACCACATCGGTGCTCGCTGCGTCCAGGACGACCCTCTGATGATGCTGGCTCTGAACTCAGCCAAGATTGCCAGTGACGCACTGTACAAGAAGGACTTCAACAAGTCCAAGACCAAGTTCAACCTGCCAGTGAACATGCTGCAGTTTGAGCTGGCCAAGAAATGCCAGGCCCAAGTCAACGATGACAACTACAGAACCCGCCTTCACCAGTGGACCTGCATGCCAGACTCTAATGATGTCATCCAGGCCCGCAAAGCCTATGAACTGCAGAGTGACGTGAGTGCTGATCAACCTGACCAAGGCCTTTTTTTGTTTTTAGATGCGTATGATGATGACGTTTTAAATGTGTATTTTGGCTTCTGTTTCTAGCATGTGTATAAGGCTGACATGGAGTGGCTCCGTGGCTGCGGCTGGATGGCAGCTGACTCTGTCGACCACGTCAAGGTCAGGAAGGCCCAGGAGATTATCAACGAGGTATGTTTACTGTGTCATCTTCAGTCTTTTGAGTTCATTATTATTGTTATTCTTAAACCACTTTCCGTACCCATTTCCGTGTTAGTTTTTTTGTATCTCACCTTGCTGCTTCTGTAATTTTTCCTGCAGAGGCACTACAAGAAGCATGCCATAGAATGCTTCAAGAAATTCACCCTGATTGTGGACCGCCCTGAGCTCATCCTGGCCAGAATAAATGCTGCAAACCTCAGTGATGTATGTCAAAAAAAAATTATAATGATTAAACTGTAAAGAAAATGTTAATTCTCAATAAACAAATGTAAATTCTGCTGTTTCCTTCCACTACAGCTGAAGTACAAAGAGACATTCAACGCAGAGAAGGGTCAATACATCGGTTCAGAAGACACTCCCCAACTTGCCCACAGCAGAGAGGTTTCTAAGAACATCAGTGAGGTAACAAAAAAAAAACAAGCCTTATCATTTATTTTTTGAATTCATATTTGATATGTTTGAAATGTAGTAACTGAATGAGACTCTTTTAACTTTGCACCTACTTTGAATTATTTCAGAAACTCTACAAACAGTCGTGGGATGAATCAAAGGCCGCAGGCTACAAGCTGAATCACGAATACATCCCGCTCGTCAGTGGCAAGAAGGGAAGGGAGATCGCTAGTGATGTGAGTGTCTTACATTTCTTTATAATAATGAACTTTGTTCGGCCAAGCACATGAAATCTTTTTATCAAAATGTAAACCTTCTTGTGTTTTGTTGTCCTGCATCTTACTAGGTCAAGTACAAGGATTTGCATGAGAAGGCAAAGGGTCACTACATGGCTGGAACCCTGGTGGACTTCCCTGAAGTGATGCGCTGTGGAGGCCAGGAGAAGAACAAGGGACTGGTAAGATACTTATACCAGTGTGTCTATTTATTCTACCCATAGCAATGCATCCGATCACTGTGACAGAAGCACCAATGACATTGATGACACAACTTACAGAGGTTGCACATACATGAAAAAGATAAAAGATGTAATTCTTCTTCTTCTTGTTATAATCCACCTACGATTTCATTTGTTTTCACATTTTTAAAAACATTATTAATAACTATTCATGGTGTGCATGTTTTCACAGAGGCTCTATCAGAAGGATTACAATCAAACCAAGACCAAGACCCACCTCCCGCCTGACATCATCGCTAACAAGGTGGCCAAGCGTTGCCAGGATATGCTGAGCGATGTCCTCTACCGCACCTACCTGCACCAGTGGACCTGCCATCCCGACCAGGAGGACGCCATCCGTGCCCGCAAGACTAACGAGATTCTCAGTGATGTAAGTCCAGATTCACAACACATCTTCAGCTTTATATACAAGCTCAGTAAAAAAACGTTTTTAAAATGAGATTATTCTCTAGTTAATAAAGGCTCTGTCACTAAAATGATGGATTTTTTAAGATTTGAGGTCAGGAAATCTCTTAAAAAGAGATGTCTGAATAAGTCATCAAATCTACAAAGTCTTCTGAACATTATATGATTTATTTTTGCGGATTTGCTTGTTCATGTCACAATTCACAGCATTCACAAACTGCTAATGAAATAGAGAAGGAGAAGAGGGCGGGGAAATACAAGTTCTAGGGAAGCTTCAAGATGAAACATACAGGGAGTGGTTTGCAGAGTTAAACAGCGATTATGGGACGACCTGCAAAATATTTTAAACTTGGGACATTAGGAATCAAAGTCACATGAAATCTAAATCATGAAATCCAAAAAGCACAGATGCTATCCAGTGCAAATTTTGTATTTATTTGTTCTTTGTTTCTCTTAAAAGGGTCTCAAAAAGTCTTTTTATTTTGTGCAGCAACCTTGCGAGAGAAGAGTAGTTCTATTGTTTTTAAATCAGTATAAACCCTTAATTGTGTTGATGCTACATGAACAGAGGCCCAGCTTCAAATGTTCTGTAGTTTTGAGAAGTTTGTGTTTAAAAAAAATTCTAAAAAATCAATAATGCAGGCCAACTATAAAGGGACTTAAAAACAAGAAGAATACCTTGTAAATCAGTCCTAGTTATCTGCAAGAGTTTTTACTATGTTCTCCTCATTGTTTTAAAAACAATGTGTGCTCTTTGCTCTTTTCTTTAAATAGGTGTTCTACAAGGAGGACCTGACCTGGATGAGGGGTATCGGTTGTTATATCTGGGACACACCCGAGATTGTTCGTGCCAAGAAGTCCTACGAGCTTCAGAGTGAGGTGAGTAAGAAGAAGCGAGGCCGCAGGAAATGTTCAGAATTTATTGGGGTTTTTATAGAATATCTTTGGTGTGTGTCATTGTGATGATTTACCCTCACGTTTATCTTCTCTCACAGCTGAAATACAGAGACGGAGCCAAGAAAGAATTCAACAATTACTCCATTGTGACTGACACGCCAGCGTATGTGACTGCTGTCCTGGGTCACACCTGGGCCAGTGATGTGAGTGAGATCAACTTGTAGTACATATGTTTCTTGACTGAGTTTTAAAAATGCATGTGATCCAGTTCATTAACTTTACATTTCTTACAAACAGCTCAACTATAGAGAGGCTTACCACAAGGAGAAGCACCTGTACACCACCGTCCTGGATACCCACGACTATGCCAGATGCCACAACTTCAAGCAGTTCTTCAGCAATGTAAGTAAAGATTCACATATCTCTCAGAATCAAATGTATCAGTTTTCCCATTAGAAATACATGATGATAATATGTGCTGTTTTTTTTTTTTTTTATATCAACAGAAAAACTACAGCGCTGCCTGGGACAAAATCAAAGCCAAGGGCTACAAGATACCACATGACTCACACGCCCTGAAACATGCCAAACAGCAGAAAGTCATTCTCAGCAGTGTGAGTTTAACGTTAACTACTCTCTATTAATTGATTAACTTACATAGAAGATTTTCAAGAGATAATAGGAATACTGTTGCTCCTTTAGGTGAAGTACAAGGAGGATTACGAGAAGTTCAAATCCCTCTACAGCCTGCCCAAGTCTCTTGAGGACGATCCTGGCACCGCTCGCTGTGTCAAAGCTGGAAAACTGGTCCTGGACGTAAGTCAAACTCAGAAACTAGCAGCTAAAATGCATCATATATACGGTATATACACATACAAAATGCAAGAACCAAAGGCAAAAAAAACAGAGAGACTCCTTTGTCCATCTTCACAGCGTCTGTACAAGGAGGACTACGAGAAGAACAAGGCCAAGAACCATATTCCTCCAGACATGCTGGAGATCCTGTCTGCCCGCAACACCCAGTCCACCGTCAGTGGAATCCACTACCGCAAGTATCTGCACCAGTGGATCTGTCTCCCTGACATGCAGGTTTACGTCCAAGCACGCAAAGTCAACGAGCAGCTCAGTGACGTGAGTGACGACACACAGCTTCATACTTTGTATTTGTTATTGAGTTACCTCTGCAGATACAGATTGGACACTTGGCTTCACCCGCATTCTATCTGTTTAATATTTATGATGTTGCTCGTAAGAAAGATTTAATAAATAGATTAGAAATGTAAGATTCAGATTGAGATGTAGAGAAATTTCCTCCAAAAATATGAGAATTGCTAGTTCTCTGAAGAACAAACTCGATGTGATGAGTCAGAAAACCTTTTTTCTACGTGTAGCACGGATTTCTGAAGACAGTCAGGCTCATGCTGCCTTTAAATACAATTCAACAATAGGAATACAGATAAAGGGCAATCACCTCTCTACCACCAGGTGGTAGGACATCAAAGGGACAATTAGAAAATCATTAAATTAATGACAGTTTCACACCTCTGCTCTCAACTACTCCTGTTATAAAGATTAGTTTTGCCAAAAGAGAAGAAGAGAAAAAAATATCCAAATAGGAACCCAAGAAATAAGTGAAAAATATAATCAAGTTTAGAGATTCAGTATTTAATCTTGCTTTTTTTTCTCTACCTACCTTTCTTGAATCCCTTTATTTGGTATGAAAAAGTATGAACCAATGACTGTAAAAACACATCTGCCACTTAACTTGTGTTTTTTTCTCTTTCCAGATCTTCTACAAGGATGACCTGAACTGGCTGAAGGGTATCGGCTGCTATGCCTGGGACACACCAGAGATCTTGCGTGTGAAGAATTCTGGTAATCTTCAGAGTGAGGTTAGTTAGTTTTCAAGTTTTCATATACTTAAAATCCATTGTCAGTAATAATGTCTTTACACTGACTATCATCATTTCACTTTTATCCTTACACCAGCTGGTGTTATAGCAGAAGTGATGCTGATTGTCTTTTGTTTTCCTTTTTGTTTTACTCCAGAACAAGTACAGAGCCAAGGGCATCGAATCCTTCAAGGAATACTCTGTGGTGACAGACACTCCAGTGTATGAGACAGCCAAGCAGAACGCTCAGAATCTGAGTGATGTAAGAGACCCTTTCAATGTTCTTTAACACTCTCACTATTTAAATCTTTGAACAAATCATGACCTTTACATCTCATTTTTTTTTCTCTCTCCCTGTCTTCAGCTGCACTATCGCTATGACTACAACACCAACATCAAGGGCACCTGCAACACGCCTGCTGTTACCATAGAAACCGAAAGGGCGCGCTTGGCTAACCACATCCAGAGCGATGTAAGATAATATTCCTTGATATTCAATGAATTTGTTTAGCTCATATATGTATTTTTTACGGTAAGATTAATGCCACAAATTATAGAAAGATGAAGCACGTAACACAATACAGCACATAATAATGCTATCTGAACTAGTAATAAAAAAAACACAAATCAGACTACACAGATATAAAAGGAATGTAATCATGAAACATCATGTGAAGAAAAGTGGCTTGTAATGATCATAAATCCTCAATATAAATAAATGTCCAAAGTGCATAAATATACATACAACTGTCTGTATCAATACAAACATATGTCAGGGTTTCTTTCATGATCTAGCCTTGAACGGGCGGTAACGAGATCTCCACCCATCTCGACAGTGTACTAATTTTTGTGCTGTTTTGTTTCTTCAATGATATGACATCACAGATCATATAGAAGAATCCAAAACACAGAAGAAGAGAAAAAACAAACACAGAAAAGCAAAACACATGAGTCTTATTTCATACTTTATTCCTTTTGAATAGAATGTAGTTAATATCAAAATCTTTTATCATCATATATATGTATATTAAATTGCTGATGCCTTGGCAGTGATTAATAACTGCAACATGGTGATTCTATAGGACATTAAGGTGTTCCAGATATGTTGAAAAATCAGTACAGCATATACAAAATGAATAGAAGGACCCAATTTTACAGAATTTTCTTTCTTTGCCTGACATGTTTTGACCGAATTTGTTTTTTTCTTTTGGTATGCTTATGTCTTTGAAGATGAAATGCATCCTGTTTCACCATATTGTCTTTCCCCCTTTTTTTCAGAACTTGTACAAGGGGGCCAATAAGAGCTTCATGCCCACGGGTTACTCCCTGCCCAATGACACACCGCTCATCAAGCAGGCTAAGATGAACAGCGTCGTCACCAGCAATGTAACTCATTACATTTATC
Source organism: Labrus bergylta (assembly GCF_963930695.1). Taxonomy (NCBI): domain Eukaryota; kingdom Metazoa; phylum Chordata; class Actinopteri; order Labriformes; family Labridae; genus Labrus; species Labrus bergylta. The sequence continues at coordinate 9,311,117 of NC_089207.1, forward strand.
CATTTTCTCAAACAGCTGTTTAACCGTTTCACTAATGCTTTGATGTTAGTGAATAATATTCTACTTTTGTGTGATTAGGTGAAGTACAAGGAGGCCTATGAGATGACCAAGGCCAAAGCGTACACTCTTCATCCGGAGGGAGTGAACTTTGTCAACTCCAGGAAGGCTAACATCATCACCAACAATGTAAGATGAGACACAGCTGATTGGCCACCGTGATGGAGAGCTTTTATCAGATACAGCGTTGTCATATATTACCTTCTTCCTTTTGTCCCAGCGTCTGTATCGTGAGGACTACCACAAACAAAAGGACAAGATCCACACAACCTACGACACCCCTGATATCAAACAAGTCAAGATGAACCAGACGAACCTCAGCGAAGTACGGAACTGTTCCCACACGATTTATGCATTTTAAGTTTCTATTTTTATCAACATAGCGTGATGGAGTTTTCTTTCCTTCTCATCCTAGTTGTGCTACAGAGAGAAATACTACAACACCAGAGGCCAGCTGATCAATATGCCCATTACGCCCCAGCTGATGCACTGCCGCCACGTCAATGAGATCACCAGCGAGGTATGTTTTGAACAGACACCCAAACATTACTCACTTTGATGCTTTTATCGAATCATTTCACAAACTGAATTCTGTGTTTCTAGCTGAAATACAAAGAGGACCTGATGTGGCTGAGAGGCGTCGGCTGCTTCTTGTACGACACCCCAGAGATGGTCCACGTTCGCAACATCACCAAACAAAGAGTATGAACTTCCTTTTGCATTTACATCGCTATCATTCACTTTCATTTGCACAACCGATTTCTTGCAGCGACATCAGGATCCATTGTGTGCTCTGTTTTTTCTCTATTTACAGGTGGAATACCCGGTGGAAGCGAAGAAAAACTTTGCCAACTTCTCTGTGGTCCTGGACACACCGGAGTACAAGCGTGTGACTGAGCTGAAGACCCACATGAGCGGCGTGAGCTTTTAAAAAAAACACATGATCCCATTTCATTGAGTAATTGTGGAATTACCAGGTCTCAAAAGTAGCTTCAGTAACATCGTTTTTAAATAATGTCTTCCTATATTATAAACAGATTTGACTGAGAATTCACCTGATTTTTTCTCCTGCTCTTTTCTCAGATGGTCTACAAAGCCCAGAGTAAAGAGGAGATGGCTAAGGTCACCACCACCTTGGACTCTGTGGACATCAAGAGAGCCAAATGGGCCCAGCAGCTGACTAACATTGCAAGTCCATTTAAGCCATGACAGATGTATTTTATTTTTTGAAACAGATCTTTTCATTTTTTTCTGTTAACGATGGTTGTGTTTCCTGTTTCTCTACAGTTCCAGTACAAAGGCCTGGCAAGTAAGGAGAGGGCTCATTTCACCCAGGAAATTGAAACTCCAGTCATGGGCCATTCCAGGAAAATGAAAGTGGTCCAGAGTGACGTAAGTCCTGCTTGACACTCTTCTTTGAGAAAAGAAACGTAGAGAGCTCAGTTATAAGATATCAGTCTTATAATGCTTTCTCGTTGTTGTCTTCCCTCAGAACAAATACAAAGAGCAGTACGAGAAGATGAAGCACAGATACACGGCCATTGCTGACACACCTCTCCTGATCCGTGCCAAGAAGTCCTACCTCCAGTCCAGCGATGTGAGTATCGGCTTACCTTTCAGAATCAGAATCAGAATCAGAAATACTTTATTAATCCCAGGGGGAAATTTGTTTGCTACAGTTGCTCATAACACCGAAAATCTGTAGGAAGTACAGATAAATTCATAATATAAAATAAAATAAAAATACTAATAACAATATAATAAGCATAAGTACCAAATAACTATCAGGAAACTATCACATTTATAAAAGTGTCATTAAACACTGAAGGACATACCCCTTTTTTAGTTATAACTGTTTTTGGATTGGATTGGAAAATCTTTTTTGTCCCGAGGGGTAATTTAGTTAGAGCAGAGGTCCATACAGGAAATACATCCTAAAAAACAGCACGAAGACATATATTATAAAACATAACTACAATGGATATCATCATGATGGACGTGAGTGAGATAAGGGACACAAGGATCAATAGTAATTACTAAAAGTGGACGGGCAACAATGCCTACAGCTAATGAAAAACCCAACAGCTGATGGGACAAACGACCTCAGGTGTCTGTTAGATTTGGCCCTCCCAACTTAAGTGAACATCCTCCCTGTCTGCAGAAGTCTAAACTCTGCATGCAGAGGGGGCTGAGGGTCTTCCAGGATGCCATTCACCTTCTGAGTGGCACTTATTTGAAAAATATGGCCAAGATCATTCAAGTCAACGCTTGAATGATCTGTTTGAATTTGTAGATAAGAAAGCCATTATAGGAGGCCAAAGGGTTGCTCTGATGTATTCTGAGCTGTAGCCTCTAAAACATGAAATCAAGACTGTAACTACACTTAAGGAAGCTACTGTTTAAGCTCGGAGTTCATTAATAGTCACATCAATTTCTTTAATAAACTTTACCACAAACCACTTTCTACATTAATAAGTGAAAAAAATTGTGAATTTGTGTTTAATATCCGATAGAGAAGAGCTGTCTATATTGCAGTGAATCATGTTGTTTTTGTTTTTTTCAGCTGCGTTACAAAGAGACCTTTGAGCTCTCTAAAGGTCACTACCACACAGTCAAGGATGCTCTGGACATCATCTACCACCGCAGAGTCACAGATGACATCAGCGAGGTCAGTGATGAAATAATCTACTGGATTATTTCTTGTGATTTTGTTTTCACATTATTTTAATCCCATTAGTACTTATACTCTTCCTCATGCATTTTTCTCTATTTCTCTACCTCAGGTTAAATACAGAGAGAAGTACATCAGCACTCTGGGAACATGGAAGTCCATCCCCGACCGTCCCGAGTTCTTCTTCAGCAAAATTGCCAACGATAACGTCAGCAGTGTAAGTACTGATTACATGCACTCCTTAAATCAATCATATGTCAATCAATCATATTTCCCACCGTATGTAGAAGGGTGTTTAGTAGTACTATTATTAGTATTATTGATGTACTATTTAACACTTCAATTGAATTGCTTCTATGTTCCACTGAAGGTCAAGTACAAGGAGGACCTGGATTGGCTGAAGGGTATTGGCTGCTTTGTGTGGGACACACCCGAGCTGGTGCAGGCTGAGAAAAACAAGAAGTTGTACAGCGAGGTGATGTATCTTTTTAGTTGTTTTTTTTACCATACACAATGTCAAAATAAATCTAACAAACATGCCTATAAATCTAGAAATAGATCATCAATGGAGTTTTTACACTTTCTGGATGTTTCTCATGATGGTTTATATTTCTTGTTAACAGAGACTTTACAAAGCGTCCTTTGAGAAGAACAGAGGCAACTTCAAGTATTCCTGTGACTCTCCATTCTTTGAGGCTGCCAAGAATGCCTCCAGTCTCATCAACAACGTGAGTTCCTTCATTCTTTAACCCGAAACAGTCAATGCAAAATAAATCGTTTTTTTTTAACCTATTTGTAAAATAGACAATTTTGTTGTTGATAATATTTATGTCCCTGATCGCTATTGCAGTTTTGAGATAAGAAAATTAAAACAAGGTGTGAATTTGTAGTACTATTAGAATTTGTCATTGATGTATATGATCAGTTTTCCTCTGTGTGTAATATCAAGTGTTTAAAATGTGTCCAATGTTTTCATCTGTTTTTTTTAAACCTTCCTCTTTCTCCTTTAAAAGTCCTTTCACATGACAGTGCACATTGTTTTCTGGACGTTTGTCTTTAACTACCTTCTGACGTTCTGAGCAGAGAGTCTACAAAGCTAGTTATGAGAAGAACAAGGATAAGTTCACCATTACTACAGACGATCCTAGATACCTGCTGGCCAGGGAGAACAATAAGATGAGCCAGGTAAACGCCCTGGTCGTGTTGTACGGCCGGTCTGCACCCCTCCGCTGCAACCTCCAGTCTGTTCCTCCAGACCTCTCACACTAGTGCATGAGGTCGCCTGCTGATGGTCGTCTCCGCATGTCTAAGCTGAGAAGACATATTATTCTCTCTCTTTGTCTTCTGGTTCAACAAACACAGGTTTTAAAAACCAGCCACTCAAAAAGCAGCTGGAACACTGTCTTGAGTGAGCAGGACTCCCCTTTATCTGTGCAATCAGAGAGACAGTTGAATCACTGTCAATCAATCAATTTTACTGAAAATTAAATAAAACATTCATAAAATGGCAATAGTGAGGATGTTGAATTCTGTCACTCTGAAGGCACAGATGAGGACTTAAACAGCTCTTTTGTCACACTCGGATCCCCGGAGTGTTTGCCTCCAGTCCTCCCAGTGATGCTGCTGTTTCTCCCGTGTCCTCACCTATGGCATGCTGTATGTGTGTGTGTGTGTATGTTGTTTTGTGTGGACAGGCAAGGTATAAATCCAAAGCTAAGGAGCTGCTAAAGAGTGGCTGCAACGAGCTGCTCCGCCCTGACATCCTCACAGCCCTTTACTCCACTTCGTTAGGCAGTAAGGTAAAGAGCCACAGAGTGGTGAACCATGGTAACTTTCATCCCTGTCCACAAACAAGCGGAGACTGGGAGTTCAGGGCTGACCCTGCAAACATGTGAGGCTGAAAATATGCTCAGCGGAAAAGCAGAACAGCAACTTCAGAAAAACATCAGTTTTCCTACTTGCCAAGTTAGCGTCTTATTGAGCAGAGAGAAAGATTTGTTGTGATGAAACATTTTAATTATTGACATGTTTCCTATCACGTTTTTGTAATATTGTAAAGGTTTGTAAAAGCCTCTTTATAATCACTTTAACCCTTGTGAAAAGTCAGGCAAAGCATTTTTTTTTTGTTAAAATGAGGGTACAGGTGCAGCAACAGATCTGCAAACAATTCCCAATATCAACAAATTCCAAATATTGGAAACTAATTTTTGTTTTTACATTTAAAAAAGTACAGCACATCTTCCTTTTAACTTCCATGAGGTTTTCAGGTTAAGGTCTTGAGCTCACAAATACACTTAAGCCAGGAGAAAAACGTCCCATTTCTGCAATAAGAGCATTAGAGGAGCCAGTGAGTGCAGGGTTACCGTCTTATACATCTGAGTCACAAGGTTACTCTTTCTCCCTGCTGTTTTTGGACAAGGCCTCATGACATCCATCATCATCTGTGGCAAGGTATCATCACATTCATCGGTTCATCCCGTTTAAACTCCCTCCCACCTTTCAACCTTCTTCAACTTTCAAAATGGTTTTAATGTCCTCACATCCCACCATTCTCATTCATCATGTAACCCCTTTCATCACTTCTCTTCATGCCTCACACGTTACTGAACAGTTCATTCATCTTCAAATGCAGTGAATTAGTTTCCCTACAACTCACCGACATTTCTCAAGCAAGAGAACTGTAACATCACAGACTGAAGCTTCTTTAAAATAGAAGCTATAAGTCATACATTTCTGAGTCATCTGTTATTCAGTATTACTAAACATCTGTCAGTTTATTGGATGTTTCTTTCCATTAGCTTTTATTTAAAGTACGTCCTTAAACTCCAAAGTCAAATTTTTTTGTGTTCTCCAAATTGATCTTCGAAGTAACCAATCGGTAAGCACGTCAGTGACCTCGCTGGTCAACGTGAACTACGAGGGCACTGAAGACTTTCAAGACTAACCAGTGGTAGCCACTTGTCCCTGTCTTCATTTTCACTGAAAAATAACTCCCTTTATGTGTGTGCATGTTTCATGAAGCATGATTTTTATAAACATTTGCATTGCACTTCACCCTTTAGACACATTGTACTACTTCCATTCAGTAAAGATAAAGATAAATGTTTGTTCAGAAGTTTCTGACTGATCATTTTAGATATTTGTCCCAGAAAAGCAAGAACAGTAAATGAAAAACAGAAGAATGACTTTGTTTAACTTAAAATATGTATAATTTATGATAGAAACTAATTGTTGAAGTCTAATGTAGTATGTAAAATTGGCTTTGAGAAGTACTTTTAAATGTAAGGCTAAAAAAACACTCCATATGTCTTTAGTTTCTATAAATCTACACTTTGCTTTTGTCTTATCAAAAATACTTCAACATCTGTTTTTAGGGATTTATTACCCTTCTTTCTTGGACAGTTTCTTCTCTACCTAGACTTCATAAATTTTAAGCAAAATGAATCATGACACACATCAACAATTAGCTAAAGCAGAAAATGTATTGTGAGGGATACTAACTTGTTTTTGTGTTTGCACGTCACCATCCTTCATCAGTGGAGGTACAGGGAGCAGTATGAGCGTGCCAAGGACAAGTTCACCTCTGTTCTGGAGACTCCCGAGTATGAGTCCCACAGACGCAGCAAGAAGATCAGCGATGTGAGTGTTTCATTCATATTTTGGGGAGGGGTTGAACAGTTGAAGTCAAAAGCATTTCTGTATGTTTATTGTCAATAAGTCTTTTGGACTGGCTATGACTACGTTATGATTATTATTCCTCAGATCATCTACAAGATGGAGTACAACAAGACCAAGGCTAAGGGCTACACCTTGCCTTATGACACTCCATACCAGCAGCACATGAAGAAGGTCAAGGAGCTCACAAGCAACGTAGGTCCAGCTCTGACCGGAAGTCTTCTCTAAGATCGTTTTTTTTCCACAGTGGCAAAAGAAGCCAAAGTATAACCTTAAATTGTGTGATTGATGTGTGCTTTTCATGCATCCTGCAGCTGAAGTACAGAGAAGTGTATGAGAAGAGCAAGGCCCAGATCAACATGGACCCTGAGGCTCATGAGATCCGTGCTGCCAAGGAGGCCTACAGGAACATCAGCAATGTAAGTGTCTTTAGTGACAGTACAAGGGATCATCAATCACTCACTCTTCATTAATGGATTTCATTCTAACTCATTTCTTTGTTGTTGTTTTTTTAGCTTAACTACAAGAAGAAGTATGAAGCCACCAAGAACAAGTGGATCTGGACCACAGACAGACCCGACTTCATCAATGCTGCCAAGAACTCCCTGCAGCAGAGTGATGTGAGTCCATGCTTCGTTCATATTTCATTGAAACAACATTCAAAGGTGTTGCTCTAACTTGGCTCCCATTGTTCGACCCACAGGTTGAGTACAAGTATGACAAAGAGATGATGAAGGGCTGTGTGATTCCTGTCACTGACGACAAGCTCACCCTCCTGAATATGAAGAATACAGATTTGGCCAGCATAGTAAGTTTTTAAATGCCTTTATCACTAACTCTGGTGGTGAATTGAGATGTTCTGTCTTCTGTTTAAGAGGATCGTGTTATGCACTGGTATCTTTTTACTCACAGAACTTATTTATTTTTCAGACAGGCTTTATCTGACACACTCTTCGATCTGGTTACCGATACATGTTTCTTCAGTTAGGTTCGGAAATGGGAAAGTCCCCTTTTTGTAATGCTGCACATTTGACTCCTGGATTAGGATACAGCAGCTCCTTGAAGTCAATGCACTCTAACCTTTTAGACAATTTAGACATTCGATTTTTAACTTCCCGTCATCGTCTCTCAACCGAAAGGTCGAGGGGGTCGATCCCCAGCTCCTGCAGCGGCGGCCTATGAATGTGCATGAATGGATTAATTACTTCTAATGGTCACTTTACATAGCAACCTCTGCCATCAGGGTGTGAATGTGTAGGTGTGACATGCAGTGTAAGAACGCTTTGAGTAGTCAGAAGACTAGAAAGTGCTATACAAGCTCAAATCCATTTACCATTTATCTCCCAAGTATTAATAAAGGTTGATTGACTGATTGATTGATTGATTAACATTTTATCAATTAAACTCGACTTGTCGCTGCCCTCCAGGTGAAGTACAAACAGAAGTATGAAAAGGAGAAGGGTCACTATGTGCCGGTCCAGGACACTCCTCAAATCCTTCATGCTAAGGCTGTGCGCGTTCTGGCATCAGAGGTGAGTATCAGTCAGCAAAAAGTCAACCTGTTCTGTATACATAAGAATTCTCCATGTGCAGAGAAGTAGAAATATATATTTTTTTAAATGATTTGAATGTGTTAACAACTTCTTCATTTTCACCCTCAGAGCAAATACAAGGAGGCCAGTAAGAAGGACATGCAGTCAGGCTCATTCACCACCCTGCCTGAGACTCGTGACACGGTTCACAGCAAGCAGATCAACAAGCTTATCAGCGGGGTATGAGTTTCACATTTACGTTTTTACAGAACCAACTTCCCAACTTCTCATAATCCTAAAGTGTTTCGTTGCCACTTGCCTTGACGTTCCTCTCTCACCTTGCAGAAACTGTATAAAGCCAAGTTTGAGAAGGAGAAGGGCAAGTCGATCTATAACCAGATGATTGTTCCACCTGATGTTCAGCATGCCATTGATGTGGCCAAGTGTCAGAGCAATGTGAGTCGTCTCCACAATGATGCTAACATTTTTTTTTACAGCATACATTCTCCACAATGTGACCGTTTTGCACCCTCTTACATTTCTCTTTAAATGTGAGTTAGCCAATTATTACTACTTCAAAATATCTGTCTGCAGGTTTCCTACAAGAAGGATGCCAAAGCCAACCTGCACTACACATCCGTGGTCGACCGTCCTGACATAAAGAAAGCTACCCAGGCCGCCAAACTGATCAGCGGGGTAATCAACAAGTTTGTTCATACTTTACAGTTGATTAGCTTAAAACCGGTTCTCCTCCAGGGAAGGATTTGTAGCATCTGTTTGGCACAGTCCTGATGTTCACTTCCACCTCCACAATTAATTCACACATATTATAGTTATATTTAATGAAATGAAGAGAAACAAAAGCCAATAATAAATGTATACCACCTACATTATTACTGAAAACAACATATTAGGCTTTGAACCAAAGGTGAAACTACAAAATGTCCTGATCTATCTAGACCTGCTGTTAAGTTTTTTCATGTTCAACTCTTCAACTTCTTCTTTTTCCTGTCTTTACAGATCGGCTACCGTGACAAGGCCCGTGAGGAGGCCAGTCGTGGAGGTTCTCTGGCCTACCGCCCAGACATCGCTCTGGCCACTGAAGTGTCCAAGCTGAACAGCCAGGTACACCAGGCTACATCTGGGCCAGTTTTTTTCTGAAGTTTTATCCCCTGGAAGCTGTTTCCTGTATGTGTTTTACAAGCAAGACGACTTGAAGGAGAAAGCCATATTATCCCCGGACATCACCATCAGATTAGCTTCCATGAGCTAACATTTGCAGACTGCTTTGGTAGACGCTTAGCAGTGGTCCAGTAGGCCTAATGATACTACTAGCAGCTCTTCCATAGCGCTTTCTCTGCCATCCTGCATTATAATCCACGCCTTAATCTGTCATTATGACGCCATGAAAATATATTTACATGTTTAACTGCTCATATCATTATTCATGTTCCCTCCCCATCCTTAATCCTGTCTTCTCAGCCTGTCATTCTCCACTTTCCTCTCCTTATTCCTCACCTCTTCCCCCCCCCATTTCCTCTCCTTCCATAATGTCCAAGTCTGTGTGTTCTCATCCATCCATCTCACTGCGCTTTGTAGGTGGAGGCCAAGCCCTCCCTCCATGGAGCAGCTTCCTATGATACCCCCCAGATGCGCCACATTAAGAAAATGAGTGCCGTGACTAGTGATGTAAGAAGGCTCATGCCCTGAAACCGGAGGGCTGCAACTACTATATATGTCTGTCTAATTTGAACTATTGATATCTGATTTTACTGAGTGGTTCCTTGAAACAACTGTAAAACGATGATGAAAAAAAATCAGATTTATTCAGTTTATCAAATCTGACAAAATTTTTATTTGGATTTGGCTGCAACCTTGCCTCTTCAAGTTAAACCTTGTATGCATCCTCTGCTCTATTGTTTGCGCTACAAGCTTTGGCTCATTGCTGGACTCAGGCAGACAATTGATGCATTACTGCACTGGTGTAAAAACTGTTTGTTAATGAATCTTGTTAACTTGTTTTGTTTGAATGTTTTTCTCATTTTCTAACCTTTTCCTTATTTACTCAGTCAGTGGAAATGTAAAATGAATAAGCATGCATTTGAACGCTTCTCCAAATGACTTGTCAATCCAGCAGGAAACCATGCAGAGTTATACATTTTTGACACTTTAAATGTTGGTATGAGTTTTTTATTATTGCTGCTGGATTTACATGTTTTTGTACAAGAATGATATTGCTTTGTCGTCCTTACTTTTTATAGCTAGGTTATCTTCTGATTGACAAACAGCTTAGGCTTTCTTTTACCCTGACCACCCTCATAGTCTGCCACCTCAGCCCAGGGGCGCTGCTTGTCAGCAGGCAGGGCAGGCAGCTGCTTGAGGCCCCAGGCCAGCAGGGGGGCCTCAGAGGGCTGACAAACTTTGGACCAAAGCAGCAACCCAAAATGTGCAAATTTCGCAATGACAGTAGAAAGCGCCTCTTGCCTAGGGCCCCAACAGACCCTGGAATCACCACTGCCTCAGCAATATATATTTAATAATATAAATGATCACCATGTTTTAATGCTGATCACAGATCACCTTCAAACAAATTGCAGTGTCTTCACAGGGTCACAAAAATTATCACAGGAGACTAATTTAATATGCATTTTAATGCCAAGTGGAAACTGACATCAATCCCGGCACAAACTAGATTTTGAAGAGCATCTTGCAGGATTTTCCACATGTTGTTTGTCACTAGTTTTGAGTGCTTTTAGAAGAACTGTGCAGTGAACCCAGACAACAACTTTGTTCGTCTGCAGTTATGTTTCATGTATAAAAAGGGATTTAAACTAAACTACAGGTGATAAAATGACAAAGCATACAGTATACAGAATGTCGAACGTCTCCACCCAATGATCTGTCAGCAGTCTGAGTTACTGATCCCTTTTTATACATCATGACAAAAAACAGCACTGTGTTGTCCTTTAAATGTTTCCAGTGTGATGGAGTCTGTCAACCTCCGACTGATTTTTGATATTATCAATGCTAATGCTTGCGTTAACTTTCACATGCATCCTATCCAAACAGTTGAAGTACAAGGAGAAGTTTGACAAGGAGATGAAAGGAAAGAAACCACAATATGACCTGAAGGATAGTAAGATTTATCAGACTTTGAAGGATGCCAGCGTGCTCGCTAGTGAGGTAAGTTCTCACATGTTGTTTCTATGCTAGAAAACGTCATTATGAGGAAAGATGTATTGATATCAGAAACATAAATGGACTTTTTTGGCAGCATTCAAAGGATTTTCTGTTTACGAGTGTGTCTATGAACACCACCTGCAGGTGAAGTACAAGGGTGACCTGAAGAAGATCCACAAGCCTGTGACTGACATGGCCGAGTCTCTGTCCATGCAGCACAATCTGAGCACCAGCAAGCTGTCCAGCAGCGTAAGACATTATTATCATATTCAAACCTCTCACATGCTTCTATGTCAGTGAACTGTCCTTCTGCAGTTCATTGAAATGTATCTGATTTCATGAGTTTCCATCATCAATCATTACCATGGTAACACTGAACATCCTGCTGATTATTCACCATCCTATGGACTAAACACTAAACTACATAATCCATTACTCTGCGACCTCATCTGGTGGTGACCCTTCCCCTCCTTACCCATCACGCTTTCGACTTTCTCATACTATCACCTTCTGTAACCTCCACTTCTACGCTCTCTCAGTTTGAGTTATCACCTCTTATAGATCTTAAAAACTAGTCATTTAACAAAACTCCCTTCCTTTCCATTGATTCCAAATCTTAATTTTCACAAGTTTTTAACAACCATTTTTCACTTTCCCCTAATTTTTTCATCCCATCTTTTTTTTTTTTTTTTTTACAATTCTAATGTTAATAAATTATTTTTTGTACTATGTACTTGAAGGGAGTAGCTAAATCCCGACATATGCTTTTTTTTTTATTATTCTTGTGTGCTGTACTGAGCTGTCTTACTTGACTGGGAATTCCCCTATAGTACTGCTACAAGAAGAAATTTGAGGAGAGTAAGGGTCACTACCTTATGATCGCTGACACACCAGAACAAATCCATCACAAGGAGGCTACTGAACTTCAGAGTAACGTAAGTGGTACAAACACTGGGGGTCAAAACACTCTCCATGTACACAAAAACACTGCTGTGGGTTTCAGCTGTTTACCGCTTTCTTATCTAACAAATGTTTGTGCAATGTTTTGCTTTGATATGTGAATAATTTAATTGTGGGGCAACGTCAGGTGATGATACAATATTTAACATTTTCCTGGAATGTGAGTAAATGCCAAAAAATATCTATTAAAGGGGCGCCGGTAAGGCTCAGTTGGTAGAGCAGACGCCTCATCTACAGAGGCTCCAATCCTCGACCCATCGGCAGCTGGTTTACTCCCAACCTCAGCCCTTTTGTGCATGTCTCTCCCTCTCTCTCCTCCCCACCATTCCTGTCTCTCTTCAGCTTTCAGCAAAGGCAATAAGGCCTGAAAAATGATCTTTAAAGAAACAATAATAATGATGATAAAAAGGATCACAGAAAAGCTCCAACTGAAATAAGATTATTTCTCAATCTTAAAAAATGTTCTTCAGGAAAAAAATTTACACCATTAAATTTTTCAAAAAAAAAAAAATTTGATTAAACTTAAGTGGGGTGCCGGTGGCCTAGTGGTTAGTTCATGCGCCCCATGTACAGAGGCTGTTGTCCCCGAAGCGGTCGTCCAAGGTGTAGCTCCTTTCCCACATGTCACTCCCCTCTCTCTCTCGCTCTCTCTTCCTGATTCCCGACTCTACTGCCCTGTCTCTCAAAGAAAGGCATAAAATAAATACTTTTTTAAAAGATTAGGCTTCAAATTATATTTACTGTGTTGCTGTTCCCCCTTTTGCAGTCGTAAAGTGTTGTTAAAAAAAAATACATTTTCATTATAAGATGATGCAAATGTTTGAATTCTATCCTCATTTACATTGAAACACTGAGGTGTTCAATTACACAACTTAGACTTAGAGTTTCTGTTTGATAGCCTTTTCATTCTAAAACACATAGACGCCAGTATATAATGTGAATTAAATGAACTACATGTTGATATTAACGTTACAATTCAACAGCTCCAGTACATTTTATGGAGCCAATGTGTCGATGAGTTTGAAGCTAAGTGGGATTTTCATCTCTTGTCCCTCTAGCTTTTATGTGTACAGTTTGATTAAGTTAATAATATGCTTTCAATATCAGAAATTCACAATACACGACATAAGTGAACACACTACATCAATACACATGCAACATGCACTGATACGTCATGGTAGTTTATGTATAAGATAATACAGCTCTAAATGCTTTTCAAACTACCCAGATAAAACATTTGACATTGAATGTATGTGGTCTGTTCCAGGTGAAATACAAGGAGAAGTATGAGAAGGAGAAGGGCAAGGCAATGCTGGACTTCGAGACACCCACATATGTGACTGCTAAGGAGGCCCAGCACATGCAAAGCCAGGTAAGCACCCTGTCTGCGTCTTCTGTGCTTAAAACTGCTTCAAACGTTAAACACCTTCCATGACAAGCTTCTCTCTCAGACGGAAGACTCTTTGGTTCCTGCTAGATTGTATTTTAATTCTTGTTGCTTTACATCGATATGCTTCAGCTTTGTGGATGTCCAGCTATTGCTTAAGAAATGTATTTGACGTTTTTTCACATTTTACAGTGTCTGAAATGCCAGTTTACTCAGTAAGTTTTTTTAAGAGTTCTAGTTCACACATTAAGTGATTTGTTGGATCTTTTTTTTTTTTCATTTATTACTCCCTTGCTATACCTTAAAAAAAAACCTGGTAGACTGCATTGTAAAATGTGTTTCAAAAAAGGGCACCTCAGGTACTGTGAATATAATAAGTTCCGACCACTCTATCTTACTCCCATGCTGCAGAGAGGAGACAGGTAAAGTATATGTTTCTCTCAGAATGCAACATTTTCCATGGAGCCCAGATAAAATATTTAAAGGACAGGTTCACATTTTTTTCTCTCCATGTGTAGCCTTTGATAAGCATCAGAGCCTAGATTATATCTTTTACAGTGTTTACTTTTCTTATAAACATTACTACCTTCCCCAACAAAACTACAACACTTTTCAAACACAGAAGAAGGAAACTCTTGGGTGTCAGCCCCTCCTCAGATGGAGGTCAAGTGCTCTCAGAGAAGGAGCTAATATATGTCAAAGATGATTCAATGGACTCCTTCACACAGGCGAGAACTCCATGAACACAAATCACTTACGGCAAACTTATTTAGGTGGGAGTCGAATGCAGTGGGTCAAAACGTTAGCACCTTTATACCCTAATAAATTAGCTGTAAGTGAATCGTGTGCTCCACTACTTTCATCTGATTTTCTCTGTTTGAAGAAATCCTTTGAATCCCTTTTTTGATTTTTTTTTGAACACTCTCATGCACAAAACTTGTAAAGACTGTACATTCAAAAAATGGCCATCATAATAAAGACTATGGTGCCAACCAGGAAAAGGTAACTGCTTTGTGAATATGCGCTGCTTGCATGTTGTTACATGTGCTCTGTCTGTCCCCTGTCTGTCTGTCCCCTGTCTCTTATCTTTACGGTGAATAGAAAGACTATAAGAAGGACTTTGAGGAGAACATGAGGGGCAAGAACCTCTCAGGCTTGGAGGTCACTCCTGCCATGATACATGTCAGACATGCCACCAAAATAGCCAGTGAGGTAAAGGATAGTTTATACCTGACAACCCCCCCCCCTTTTGACCTCACCCTTGATTTATATTCCATACTAAATAGAGCCTGATCAATCACTGATTTTTTTTTAACTGGAAAAAAATCACAGATTACCGATGTGGCGGTTGATACAGTGACATCTTTAGATGGGTGCTAGACATTTTCGATGCAATTTTCTGCCCCAGTATGACCATGCACATAGTGAGAAGGCAGCTTCTTTAACAATTAACTTTAAAAAAAAGTTATACAGTGCAAGTAAACACAAAATGTTGTACACACATGCTTCACACAGTGTTGAGAATGTTGTAAACTTTGAAGTCAGAGCGCCCTCTGGTGGAGAAACTACATATTGACCCATTACTATATCACCCTAAGTATTTTTATCTGCAGAACATGCTCCGACAAAAGTTTTAATTCCACACACATCGCAAAACATAAACACTGATGACTCTAAATATGTGTTCAGTTGTACGTTCAGTGTGTATCAGTTATCGGTATATCAAAATATTGGTCGGGCTCTAATACTAAGTTTACCTCACAATCCCTTCTTTCCTCCTCTACTTTTTTACCCCCTGGGTTTTCCTTCTATCCTGACTTCTTTTAAGTCCACACATGCAGTGAAACTATTCTTCCTTTGCATGATTCACCACACTACAGAGCCATAAACTATTAATGATCCGACATTCACCCATCTCCCTTCTCTTCTTTAAAACTAGGAGACTAATTAGTATTATTTTGTTGTTTGTTTTCAAATCTCTTTCCACTGATATCTTAGATTCCCTATTAAGCTATCAGGACAACAAGTCTGCATGCGTGCATGCAATCATTTCAATGATGCAGCAGTGTTTTAACTGTGAAATGTTGTCTTGAATCATTTTGTTGTTTTGTATTTTTGTTTCATGTTCTTTGTGATAAAATGACGTTTTCCTTGTCTTTTATCCGGATTCTTGCCAAAGTCACCAATGTCTCCATTCTCTCTTTAAAAATGTGACTTGGTGACTTTGAGCTCTAAAGGAGCAAGCATCAGAACTTGTCCACTGTATTGTTTGTCTTTTATGCTTTGGCCTGCCTGTGTGCCCGTCCTTCTCTGCAGTCTCTTTGTTCTTCTTCCGTCCTGTAGAGAGAGTACAGGAGGGATCTAGAAGAGGGAGTGAAGGGTAAAGGGCTCACTGTACTGGAGGAAACTCCGGAGCTTTTGAGAGCAAAGAATGCAACTCATATCCTGTCTGAGGTACGGCAGACTGAAAGTGATGGAAAACAGCATCACAGCCTCAACAGAGTGCCTTCTCACAATCCCGCTCTTGGTGCATCATCGGCTGAATCCTGTCCCCTTTACTAAGCTTCATGATCACACTAAAAGGGCGGCAGCTGTGTTTGAATTGTCCCTGCTTGATGACATCACTAATTTTCCAGCTCTCTCCTTTTCTGATGTAGTTCTTGTGACTATAGCCTGACCTTCACCCCTACACCCTGTTGGATTTTCCCTTTGATTTTCTATTAAAAGTGTGTTCGTTTCTATCTGACAAATGCTCAAAAAGTCAACCTCAAATGTACACCATGTCCAAGCATTTCCTTATTTGTTCTCTTTTGAGGTAAAACTCATTCTATTTGATGTTTACCATCCATCCATCCATCCACCAGCAGTAATGTGAGCATTGTAGTGGGTCGTCTTGGTACAGAAGGAGCTAAGCCTGAAGGCAAAGCTTTTGTTTTACCAGCTGATCTACGTTCCAACCGTCACCTATGGTCAAAAACGTGTCATAGTGACCTAAAGAATAAGATCACAGACACAAGTGGCAGAATGAGCTACCTCCCAACGGTGGCTGAGTTTAGGCTTAAAGATAGAGTAAAGAGCTCGGGCATCCAGAGAGATATCAGAGGAGAGTCGTTATTCTTCACATCCAAAGTAGCTAGTTCAAGGGGGTTTTGGCACAGGGAGGCCTTGGAGTCCCCCGGAGGAGCTGGAAAAAACGTTGCTTGGGAGAAGGGTGTCTTACCTTTTTAGCCTGCTCCCACCCGAACAGGCCTCTTATAAGTGGAAGAAAGCGGGTGGATGGATGATGGTGTACAGTTTGCTTTTGTATTTAAGAGCATGTGTAGAGTAGACAGGCAGCCATCCCACCTTTAGCACAGAAGAACCTAGTAAAATGCTTCATGCTGTGGTCAAGCACCCATCACACTGTGCGCTGCAGTTTCCAGATTCTTTATTTATTCATTTATTTATATATTTGGTCCAGAGTGCTACTGAGGTTGATTTTAAGATCGCAGCACAGTAGTACCACAAATCTGATCTAAAAGGTTTTTATGCTAAACCAACTGAAATATTGAATACTTTAACAAATTTAACAGAAGTTGCTTAACTTTTTTTTTCTTTTCTTTTCTTTTCTGAGTGTTAGAATAAACTTAACACCAATTACAGTTTGTCTCCAATTTGTTCTTTAAAAAGTCCTAATTTCTTCTAACCTTCTTTATCTACCAATCCCCCCAGGACTTTTGGTTTTGCAGCCCACGCCTCCCCTGCTATGAATGAGTAGAAATTATGTAATTCAAAGTGACTGCTGTTTGCACAGAACAGAGTTTTAACGTTGAACTTTATCACCTGTAATATCTCCAGAGAGAGTACAAGAAGGCAATGGAGCTGGAGATTAAGGGCAAGGGAATGTTGGCTTTGGCTACGGACACCCCAGACTTCATGAGGGCCAGGAACGCTACTGACATCCTCAGTCAGGTCTGAATCTTGTGATTTTTACAGTGTGTGTAACAGTGTGTGTGATCAGCCCACAGTGTGTGGGCTGATCGGATGAGACACAGTTGTAGTTATTCTCTGGTCAGAATGTGTGCTCACTGACAGTTTTGTGCTCCTTAGGCTAAGTACAAGCATACCGCTGAGATGGACAGGGCCAGCTACACCTCTGTCATCGACACCCCTGACATCATCCATGCTCAGCAGATGAGGAACATTGTCAGCCAGGTAAAATACTCAAACATTTCTGATCCTGAGAGGCTGCTTTAACTAGTAGAGTATCCCTTTTGATTGCCTCTCTTAGGTCAAAATTTTATTCAAATCCCTGCTGTGTTTTTTGTTGAACAGAAAAAGTACAGAGAGGAGGCTGAGAAGACCATGTCTCACTATGTACCAGTTCTGGACACCCCAGAGATGCAGAGAGTCCGTGAGAACCAGAAGAACTTCAGCACTGTAAGTAATAAATATAAATGATGAAGTATGGAAATAAATTGATTTGTGGCATGTCTGAGACTGTAGAAGCTTTTGAAGATGTCAGAGCTACATCTTGATGTTAAGAGTTCTTCCGGTGTCTGTTTTCTCTGTGCTCTTCTGTAAAGTATTACCTTCAATACTTTGTTCTTTTATACAGCTAGTTACTGTAAATGCCTGGTGTTCTCTAATCAAGAAGAAACTGTTGTCATTTAAGTGTTTGGTGTCAGTCTTTGTCCTCGTAAGTTATTTGTGAGTAAAGAAGTGAAAGCTCTCAAGCTAATCCTAGAGGAGCGTTAAGGGACCTGTTTTATTTTCATCTTCATCTTTTACATCTCGTTACATTGTGAAACATTTTAACTGCACTTTGTGTTTTTCTCTCTGTAGCATCAATACCAGATTGACCATAAAAACATAAAGGGCAAAGTGTCTTCAGTACAGAACACTCCTGAAATGCTTCGTGTTAAAGAGAATACAAAGAATTTCAGCTTGGTATCTACTCCATATTACGTTTTCTTAATGGTTTCTTATAACACTTTTTTTTTTTTTTTTTTTTTTTTGATCTTTTGATTTTTCTCATCTATAACAAACCCTGATATGCAGCCCATAGTTCTTTGGACCACACTGATTTTTTTATCCTCCATTTTTTAATCTTAAAATTGCAGCATTTTAATTCATGCAACTAACCATTGTTCTGTAGAGTAACACTGAGACTTGTTAGCGCAGAGCTTGTGTGTTGTTGAATATTTTGGTTTTACTATTGTTTGTCGTGTACAGAAAAAATGTTGTCCTGTCTTTTTGTTGTGTCCTTTCAAATACAG
The DNA here is from genome assembly GCF_963930695.1 of Labrus bergylta. Classification (NCBI taxonomy): domain Eukaryota; kingdom Metazoa; phylum Chordata; class Actinopteri; order Labriformes; family Labridae; genus Labrus; species Labrus bergylta. The sequence goes on from NC_089207.1 coordinate 9,329,837, forward strand.
ATGTTTAAGTGTAGTTTGGTACTGGTACAGTCAGGTTAACCACTGGTTGCTGCTTTCATTCCTCTTGCATGTCAAGATTGCGTACAAAGATGATTTGGGAGAAGGAACGGCTTTGCCAGAGACTCCAGAGATGGAGAGAGTTAAACGCAACCAGAGGAACATTAGCACGGTACTCCACAGAGTGACCACCCTGCCCTCCTTCACCTCCTCCTCTGACAGATTTCCCTCCATATTCCCTCCATGACTAGAGATCCATACTTTAACCAGATGACTCCTTAAATGTCACATAAAACAAATGGCCCTTTAAATGTCAATGTTTTTATTTTATGTTATGTTTGATAAGTAAATTAATCTACTAATTTCAGGATTGAACAGAGCCCACAAAGATCCCTTCTTTGTCCAATGTCATTTTCTGCTAAGTAAAAGTTATTTCCTTCATCATATTCTAAAGAATGTGGACTCCCGTGTTGGGTTGTCATATACAGTATATGGTTTAGTTGTGTAATATGCATAGATTTTGTTATAATAATAGATACAGCCACATTGATTTTTTTTTTTTATTTCTTTGAATTTGGAAAATTGACCAACTTTGTTGTTTGGAACCAAAAATAATCAATATTTGGTTAAGAAACTGGATAACCATGAGGTTATGTTTAATGATAAGTTAAGGTGGCGCCTATCAGACAGCTAGTGATGCCTAGTGACGCCTAGCAGACAGCTAGTGGCGCGTAGCAGACAGCCAGTGACACCTAGCAGACAGCTAGTGGTGCGTAGCAGACAGCCAGTGACACCTAGCAGACAGCTAGTGGCGCCTACATGTAGCAGACAGCTAGTGACACCTAGCAGACAGCTAGTGGCGCCTACATGTAGCAGACAGCTAGTGACACCTAGCAGACAGCTAGTGGCGCCTACATGTAGCAGACAGCTAGTGACACCTAGCAGACAGCTAGTGACACTGGCATCTATATGCATTGTTTGAGCATTCATGGAATTTAAACAGGCAGGTTTTATATCAATTTAAACCCTGTACCTCAAGTGGCCATTTGAGGAATTGCAGTTTTTAGCCTCAATATTTAAACCCAGAGGTTGTAACTTAGTCTGAAACGTGTCCACTTGAAAATAAATCATCCACACAGGTTACAATCTTCATCATTTTTTGAGACTTTGAGGGCTCAGTGGGATTCTCATATAATATTTATCACATCCAAACTCTGAAGTAATGAACTAAAGTATCATCTGTTTACATTTACAAGACACCCGACTGAAATATTTAATAATCTGAAAGGTTGATGATCTGTGTGATGATCGTTTGTTTTTTAGTTGTTCCTAAGTGTATGTTGTTGTTGCTGTTGTTGTTGTTGTTGTTGTTGTGAATGGATGCACCTGTCTGTGTCTACAGGAAGCACTGTGCTTGTTTGTCCCTGTCTCACTCTGTACCTGTGTGACTTGTGCAATGTGCAGAATCAGTACAAGGAGTCTGTGGGTCAAGGCACAGCCATACCAGACCCCCCCGAGGTGAAGCGGGTCCGAGAAACACAGAAGAATATCAGCTTGGTATAGGAAAAGAAAAATCTGCTTATTTTATCCCCTTAAAATCATCTCCAAAAACAACCCCTGACCTTCCTTCCTCTCAAGACATTAGTTCTGATTTTTACACCTCCATCTTAACGCTCATAAGTCGTTTATTTTTCACCAATTTTTGTGCGGTGACTCTTTTACATCTCTTCAAAAACATCTCCCAAAACACCCTCTGATAATCTCCGCTAATTTTAAAGTCCTTCATTGTGTTTCGTTCTTGTTTCCCCTCCTCCAGCCTAACATACCTTTGTGGATGTTTTTTAGTGTTCCACATAAACATAATCCCCTCCCCCCTCCCCACCTAAATTAATTTGCATTTTCTCTTATTTTGTATTTTCAAATGTTGGCATTATGTGTGTGTCACGACCGTATTTTACTTTTATTTGTCTCATTCAAAGAATCAATACAAAGCAGGAGTGGGACAAGGCACGTCCGTATCAGAGACCCCCGAGATGGAGAGAGTTAAACGCAACCAGCAGAATATTAGCACGGTACTCCACAGAGTGATCCTGTAACCTCCTTCATCTCCTCTCCAACTAGTCTACCCTCCATCGCCCCTCCTACTTTCTATAGTGGACGATAACCAGACCTCTGTGTACATGTCATCTCCTCAAATGTCCATTTTAAATCCAACTTTTAACAGATTATTTCCATACACATTTTCTCCCCTTTTTAAAAGATTGTATTGAGTCAATACTGGCCCCAAATATATTTCAGAGCTGTATAGATGCAGAAACTTCTGTGCCCAATTTCACTTCTGCAAGAAAAATAGAAAAAGCCTATTGGCCGAAGCATAAAGACCTGAGCTGAAGGTAGCAAGGCTACATAACTATTCCAAACTTTTACTTTACGTGGCATCTAGTTTAGAATAAAACAGATATTTGATATATCTACAGGGAATGTGAGGGCTCTTTAGAACTTTTCACTCCCATGATAGTTATATGCATCTAAAACCTGAATAATAGACTGAATCTAGTATCATCCAATCCTTACCATCTCCAACTGACGAAACTACCTCTGAAGTATTTGATAATCTGAATGATGATAGTGTGTTTCTGTCAGGTGCTCTGACTTGTTGTTGTTGTGAATGGATGCACCTGTCTGTGTCTACAGTAAACACTGTGTTTGTTTGTCCCTGTCTCACTCTGTACCTGTGTGACTTGTGCAATGTGCAGAAACAGTACAAGGAGTCTGTGGGTCAAGGCACAGCCATACCAGACCCCCCCGAGATGAAGCGGGTCCGAGAAACACAGAAGAATATCAGCTTGGTATAGGAAAAGAAAAAAAAAAAAATTATTATTTATCCCCTTACAATCATCTCCAAAAAAACCACCCCCTGACCTCCCTCCTTCACTCTAAAAACTTTACCTTTTGTCTTTCAAGGTTTTTCTTTCTCCTCCATCCTCACTGTCATAAGTTTTGGTTTATAATTTAATTATTTGAAAAACAAATCTCAACAAAATCAAAGTTTTTCTCCATGCCCCATCCCCCCTTAACTAGTCTTAATGTTTGCCTTATTTTTACATTTTGATTTATGTGTTTTCCTTTCCTTCTCAGTTTAAAATTAACCACATTTGTCCCCCTATTTAAATTAAAATTTACCATTTTGACATTTCCTCCTTTCCTAAAAATTAATCTCATCTTGAGTGGTGTTGTTTTTTTTTTTCTTTGATATTTGACTTTTGATACTGTCTTGTTCAAAGCTTCAATACAAAGCAGGAGTGGGACAAGGCACGTCCGTATCAGAGACGCCCGAGATGGAGCGAGTTAAACGCAATCAGCAGAATATTAGCACGGTACTCCACAGAGTGATCCTGTACACTCACCTCCATCCGCCCCCTTTTCCCTCACTCTCCATTCCACCCAAATAGACAGTCATAATAACTCTCCTGAGCCTTCACCACCTCCTGAGATGTCCCAATGATTTATGCTTATCACATCAAACCCACCATGCCGATATAACCCAAATGAGCCCTTCAGGGGTCAACTTAACCTGCTTCTTCATCTCTCAGGGAAACACCTGTTTCATATTTGCAGTGATTTTTGTTGCTGTGATGTGTCTCTGACTTTTTTGAAATTGTCTCTGATTTTCTTGCTCTTTCCTGTTCCCTCCTCTTGCACAAAACCCCAAATCGTCCATTGGGTAGATAAAATACAAGGACTCTCCAGCTCGAAGCACAGCTATACCGGACCTCCCCGAGGTGCAGCGGGTCAAACAGACCCAGAAGCACATCAGCTCGGTAGTGGAACCAAACTGAACCAAGTGTGCTCCTAACTGTTGAGAGTGGACAGTAGTGCCCATCATAAGCTTTTACAAATTGCTTCTTCCCCTTCCTCCTGCCATCATCATCTCACCCCCCCCTCCCTTCATCACCTCTCACTCATCTCATCCAAGGCACAGACTGCAGTCTCCTGAGCTCCATCATCACCGCTTCAACCCTAACGTCGCCTTTAATCTCATCCACGCTTTTCCCTCTTTTTTTTACTTTCTCTTCTGACTTTTTCAAATCATCTTTAATCTTCAACTATCAACCCCTCAAGCTGAATTAAACCCCTTCCTCTTTACTTTTTAACCTGCAGTCAAGCTTTGTTTTTTTTTCCAAATAAAGCAGCTGCAAAATTAATTACATCTTCCCAGCATATGACAATCTAAATCTTCTGCTGAAGTGTGACAATTGTGATTTCTTTTCTACATGTGTGTTTCTACATCTGAGATCCTGGTTTGTTTGACAGGAGGATGAGTCACTCTATAGGACCAATTTCTCAGACACTGCTCGAAATCGATCCCAGAAGCAACAAATGACACACGAGAGAGATTCTCTGAGATTATTTTAATCTTGGAAAATGTCCCTGAAAATGTCTGCGTTTGGGTTAACCTGAGTCTCTGAAACCAGTCCTATAGGTGTGTTGCTTTGAGTATTGTTCAATGAGTCTGACTGGCCCCTGTGGGTGCTGTGCTTCTGTCCTGTAGGTGTTGTATAAAGACAGTTCCGCCAAGGGAACTCCTGTGGTGTATACTCCTGAGATGGAGCGAGTCAAAAGGAACCAAGAAAATATTAGCTCGGTACCTTCAGAACGAGAGACTTCCTACCTGTACCCCTCGTTAACCCTCCCCTAACTGAGTTCTCCCCTAGATCTTGTTAATTGTATTAATTCTCCCCACTGCGCTCCCTTCTTGTAAATGTTTTAACACCACCAGCTGTGGTATCATCACTGCTAACCTCTCCTGTTGTTCAAATTACTCCACTTCACTCTCCTCTGAAGATTGGGATGTAATTTTGTTTGATTTAATACTTAATATTAATAGAAATAGAAATAGAAAACCCTTCCCTCTAATTCATCTGTCTGAAATCCCAATAATCCCAGCTCCTTCTGCCAGCAGCTGTGTGTGTCCTCTTACCATTGAGCCCCACCTTTTGTGCTGTGGATGCTAACGGCTGCTAAATGATGGCTTTAAAGTGTGGAACATTTCTGGATGCTCACTGTGTGCCTTCTGTTTCTCCTTCAACCCGGCCTCACTTTCCACCAGGTGCTGTACTCTGACAGTTTCCGTAAGCAGGTTCAGGGCAAGGCCTCCTTCGTCCTGGACACACCTGAGATGAGGCGTGTCAGGGAGACCCAGCGTATCATTTCTGGAGTAAGAGTTTCGATTGTTTCATTATGTTTTTGTGCCCAAAGTTTTATTATTACCCCAGGAAATGTGCATTGTCTTTCCTTGATCTAAGAAAGTACTCAGCGAGTACAGATGATTTCCTTTTAGAAGTCTCAGAGTTAAATATATATATCTCCAGCCCTTTTTTTAACTGCACGTGCACTCACTGTGATTGTTACCTGTGCTGTCCAGGTGAGATACCACGAGGACTTCGAGAAGAACAAGGGCAGCTTCACTCCCACCACCTCTGACCCGGTGACCGAACGCGTGAAGAAGAACACCCAGGACTTCAGCGACATCAACTACCGCGGCATCCAGAGACGCGTGGTGGAGATGGAGAGGAGACGTGCCATCGAGCATGACCAGGAGACCACCACTGGTACACTTACAAGCATGCACACAGTCATTACTCTCATGCATGTGGAGGTTGTTAATGTCTGGGCAAATGAAGGTATGGACATTAATGTCTCAAGACATTTAGACTATGATTATATTTCCCACGGAACTTGGGCCCTTTCTGAAAAGCCACAGTTCAGTATGGAGTGCAGACTTTTCAATAGACTGAACCCTTGTTGTCATTCAGGCATTTTTTGGGTCCACCTCAGTAGACTGAACATTTCAGCATGGATGCTAACTTCCAGGTTTTGTGCAGGACGGTTTGGATGTTTGTTAATGAACAACAGGGTACCTTTTTTGTCACTATCACAACCTACAGGACAGATTGAAAATCTTTAGTTTTAGATTAAATGTATATCTAATGCATCAAAGGGGTAAACTTGACTGATCCCTTTTCTGACTCTGTGTCCTCAGATCTGCGTGTGTGGCGCACAAACCCCGGCTCTGTGTTTGACTACGACCCTGCTGAAGACAACATCCAGTCCAGGAGTCTGCACATGATGTCAGGTGAGATATAAAAAAAAATGTCAATTGGCCTTGTAGAAAATTCTCACTTCTCACCGCCTATTGTCCATGTTTCACCTGGACCATAAATGGGACCATCACTTATAAAATGATGATCAGGCTGAAGAACATTTAGAGGTCATGACTGAGTCCTTTCACTCATTAGGAGAATGGTTGCTTAACTACTGAATCAACTGAGATGTACCCATTTTCTCATCTGCTTACATAGCGAAGTCGCCCCCTGCTGGCCATGAGAAAGAATGCAGATTTTTTTTTTTAAATTCCCTCTGGCTTCACTTCTCACAACAACAAGCTGCATTAACTCTCTGTTGCTGTCTTTGATGTTGTTTAATGATTTGTAGACGTGTGATGATGAACCATTTCAATTGTTCTTGTTTGGATAGTTCAAGCTCAGCGTCGCAGCAAGGAGCACTCCCGCTCCACCAGCGCCCTGAGCGGCCCGGGTGATGAAAAGTCTGAGGTGTCCCAGGACGCCGACCACCACATGTCCCTCTACAGCAACGGCTTCATGACCTCCTCTATAGGTAATGAACCACAATCCCCACGACAAATAAAAGCATGTTAAAAGTCTATATATGTGAGGTTAAACATATATGCCTAAACTTTATTTTGCTGTTTTATGTGTGTATGTTGGGCGGCTGTGACTCAGCTGCAGAGTCGGCCGTCTTACAACCGGAAGGTTAGGGGTTCAATTCCCTGTTCCTGCTGTCACATGTTGATGTGTCCTTTTGCAAGACACTTCACCCCAAGTTGCTCCAGCTGCTTTGTCAGTGTTAATGTGTTTAGATACTGATGTAACACTGATGGACAATTTCCCCAGCAGCCTCCGCCATCAGTGTGTGAATGTGTCGGTGTGACCTGCAGTGTAAAGGCGCTTTGAGTAGTCAGAAGACTAGAAAAGCGATATACAAGCTTAACTCCATTTACCATTTCTTTTTTTTTTTATCTGCAGGCTACCAGACTGCTAAGACTGTGGAGCTGCAGCAGAGGTCATCATCAGTGGCCACCCAGCAGACCACCGTCTCCTCCATCCCCTCCCACCCCTCTACCACTGGAGTAAGTTACACACACTCACAAATACACACCGCACAAGCCAGTTGGGGAAACTCAGATGGTAACATAACAGACACAATAACGAAACAAAAGTCAAACTTTTTCAAGTCACATTTTGGATGTTTTGTTAGAAAGTGAATGAAACGGACGACCTAAACAGTCAGCTATATGTTACATATAGGTGTCATAAAGTGATGATAAACTTCTTAATGCTTAAGACCTCAGTTGTAAGTGCCACTGCTTTAGTGAAAAATATATTTCATGCAGCAGGACTGTGAGTTTGAGACAAAAGCAGTCTGGAAAAATAGCAGTGTGATCATGATAACAGCGGCTCAATGTCACAAAGGAAGTTTAACTATAACATTTTCTTGGATTAAAACACACTTCTAAGTTAGATCTTTCTAGTTCTGTGTTTGCTGTTTTTGTTGGATTTGTTGACATAACCCTGAATCGAAATATCAGCAATCTTGTCATCTAAGCTTTCTTAAACATCCCGCTTATACATGTTACTGAGTCTGTTCGACCTCTCTGTGCAGAAAACTGTGCGTGCCATGTACGACTACGGAGCAGCCGACCAAGACGAGGTTTCCTTCAAAGATGGCGACGTCATCGTTAACGTGCAGGCCATCGACGAGGGCTGGATGTACGGTACCGTGCAGCGCACCGGCAAGACCGGCATGCTGCCAGCCAACTACGTTGAAGCAATATAAAGACAAAGCCCGCCCATCGTCCCTCCAGAGTGGGCGAGACAACATCCACGAGGCAAACTGATCGATCACAACTGTGGCTTAGTGCAATGTGTAGCTTGTAGCTTCCTGTTAGCTCTGTGTCTGTTTTTGAATTGTGTTGTTATTCCTGTTTTGGTCTCTTATCATTCATATGCTGCTGCTCCTGTTACCTGTGGATGTGACATACGCATCCTGACATGTCACATATACATACTTCTGATTATATGAGAGAAAGACTATGTGTATTGTTTGAACACACTACCTAGGAAAAGTAAGACTCGCTAACAAACGTCCTGGCCCATTATTGTGTACATTACAAAAATACTTGTGTTCAAATTCTCATCAAATAGCATAAGGCTCCCGTCGCTGCAGCTCATACTTACGCCTTCAAATGGATTCTACAGGGAGGGGAAAAAAAGGATGATAAAATAAGGAAACATATAAAGGAGTCTGTTACCATGTACCTCCTCCGTGATGAAACCACTCCTGAAGAGTTGTATCAGCTGAGCCTCAGTCTTCCCTCCACGATAATGAAGGCTCACCTCTAATAAACCGTGTGTGTGTTATGTGTCTTCGGATTATGTAGGTCGTGGAGTGAGTCACGTCCTCTACCTTTAATCAGTAGCTAATAAAGCACACCAAGCTCCTGCAGCTCTCTGCCTCCTGCTCTTCTTCTTCTCTTTGTCAACAATACTAACTCATGTTTGTGTCCTTTTGTACCCATTAGGGGTTGTTGTTCATACTGAAGAACATTTATGAAATAATCACATGGAGAGATTAACCCAATCAAAAAGAAAAAAACAAGACGTGTCAGAGAGTCAGAGAGTCAGAGACCGGTGACAACATGTTTAAAGAAATATTAATTTAAAAGAACTCTAATGTGTTCAAATAGAAATAGGGAATATTGTTACACTTTTTAAGATTTTGGTTGAAACTGTCTTTAGGTCCTGACGGAAATTAATAACTCATGTGCTCTGAAAATGGAATGAAGAAAATCCATCATCTGTAGCAGCCTGTAAAAACTTCTCTACCCCACTCAAAGCGCGTGCATGTAAGTGAGGGGGCGTGGCTTTTGAGGGAGCACAGAGGGGGGGGGGGGTGGGTGGGTGCAGACCAAGCACTGAGGGAATGCTACTTTCAAAATCACGTTAGTTTTTGAAAATATCATGATTTTTGGAGGCCATGTGACGCGACTACCCCAAGACACATCTGTGTTTTATTCGTATCAGCATCATGAGATCTCTTCCATGAGATCCCAGACTTTTTCTTGTTATCTATGGATTCATCAGCCCATGAGAAATGGGAGGAAATAGAAAAGCACTGCATTCATCTTTTTTTCAAATGACATGTTTAGTGGCGCTGGTGGTTCGTTTTGCGCGTTTGTAGAGAGGCTGTAGTCCTTGAAGCAGGAGGACCCGGTTCGAATCCGACGCCTGGCTCCTTTCCCTCATGTCAATCCCCACTCTCTCTCTCTTCACAGTTTCTGACTCTATCCACTGAAAAAGTATAAAACCTGCAGTATGTCCCAGAAGCTCTCGCTCATTCGTAAACAGAAATGTGCTCCAAAGACTCAAACATTAAATCAAAGAAAGCATCAGTGTGTTTAAGCAACACTTTTTTATTCAAACAGACCATTCCAGCTGTGGTTTCCTGTGTTTGCTACATTGTGCAGGTTTTTCAGAACAGTTACCAGTTATTTAAAAAAAGTTTAAAAAATATTTATTTTGAGGTGTGTGTTTGTGTGAAAAATGTAAAATGATACAGAAGGTATAAAATGAAAAACAAAACACTGAATGCATGCAATAGGTCTGTCCTTACTTCTGCACGGTTCTGCAATGGCTTCCTAATCAGACTGCCCTTCATAAAGAGACTAACGTGAAGTGTTACTTAATTTACTTTATCACTACTCCGTCATTCAAAAATGAAGTCATAACTTTAAAAAGAAGAAGCATGAAGCCAGGTTGGGAAAATCACCGGGTAGTTAAAGAAAGAATCTGGAACAAAATCAACTTATTTACAAGTTTCTGAACATTTACACTTTGTCAGAAAATTATAAAACTTGAATTATGAATTTATTTACATCATTAATTAGAGATCAAACTTTGGTTTTTGACTTAATACACAAGGGATATGTGTAAATACGTTTATATTAGACCTCATGGCCTATGACATAGTTTATCTTTATTAATAAAATAAGAGTGACTTATTCATGAACGTTAACGAGGAATGTCTCATTAAAGATGTTTCACAACCTGGCAACTTAAAAGTTAATCAAATGAAGGCTTTTAGCTGATTTATAAAGCGTTAATGATTTGTTTTATTGACCTTATGAACAGTCGTTAATGTTTCATAATGGATTCCTGATTTGAAGGTGCCGTGACTTAAACCACGGGCATCGTCATGGTGATGTCAAAAGGCGATATTTATCCTTTTTGTGCAGCATTTCTTCAGGCCTTTAGCACAAAGTCACACATGTTGATGCTCCTACTGATACCAGCGAGTCGACCGGTTCACAACCTGCTGCTGAGGCTTGGAGATCGTCTTTCTGTTTTCAGTTACAGGCGGTGGTTCAGGGGTTGCAGGAGTTTTTTTTTCCTGCATCAGTGTCACTATCTGTAAGTAAATGTCATGGATGATTCAGGCTGTTGAGCTTCTGAAATTGAAGCTGCTGCATCTTGTCACATTTTGTCAAATGATCCTGATATTGTTGTTGTCTTCATATGAAATCTGGCCGTGTCACTCTTCAGTCATCTGTTCCCTTGCTGCAGAGAGAGCAGACCGGCCCGCTGGTGATACTGCTTCTCTTTAGCTTCGGAGATTTTCACAGTCAGATCCACCGGCTTCTCGAAGAAGTTCACCAGCGCCTGCTCGGTCAGCAGAGACGCCAGGATCTGAGCGAAGCTGATCGTCCAGTCCTTTTCTGCCGTCTTTACGTTACCCGCATCCCCAGCGGACTCCTGTGCGGGTTCAGCTTCTGGGACCTCTGAAGATGAGCCGTGCGCACGATGCCCCGCCTCTCCGATCTGCAGCACCAAACTGGTTACCGTAGCGATGGCCTGGAAGAGGTCGTTCTCCTCGGGGGCCCCGTGGAACATGCTGTAGAGCGTTTTACAGAACTGGATGAACTCCCGCTGTGTGAGGAGAAAATGAAGCCAGATTATATCACAAGTACGCAGCAAATCTTTAACCTCTCAACAATTATAGAAATGGTAGCTAATCAAAGTTTTTTCTCAATTAACTTAACTATTCTAAATGCATCATTTCAGCTCTTGTATGTCCCTTCCATGGTTTGATTTTGAACAAACAAAATTCTTCTCGAAAAAAATGCGATCCAAGCGATAATATTTTGGTACACTGTGTATATCAGGTGCTTCATTTTAGTACAGATGCCATAAGAGGCAGTTGATTTAAATAAAATCAGGTCATCCTTTTACTCAAGAACAAGTTTTAAATAATTGTCATGCCAGGAAAATCCTTAAGATATACCTTGAAATATTTAATCTGTGTAACCAGGAGGGGAAAAATGAAAATAAGGTTGGCTGGATTTATTGTCGTTCTTTATCACTTTTATTTAATCGTTGAAAGAGTAAAGAAAATAAATGTGTTGGCTGATAAAAAGAAATATTAAAGAAGCAGTGAATTACACCATGCAGTACAACACGTTCCCAGTACCTGGTTCATGAGAGGCAGAGGCTTCTCCACATCTCTCTCCTTCTCTTTCACCAAATCCTGCAGCATCTGCTTCAGCTGCTTGTGATAGTCCTTCACTTCTTCTTCAACATCTGCAAACACACCAGCAGCACAAACAGTCAGACTTCAACAGTTCACCGTTTAATCTGATTCGTTGGAGTCTTCAGAATAAGAGTGAGTCATGACTGACCATCGGGCAGGTTCACATAGAGAGGTCTGTTTGTGGACACCAGGGGGCTCTTCATCAGAGAGGGGTCGTCCTCACTTTCTGTCAGAGCTGCAGGCGCACACACAGTCAAGTTGCTCACACCTATATTCAGCGTGAAACTTTTCTGACTTTCACCGTCAACATAATGTAAACGTGAGGACTAACCTGGTGGGATGTGCAGACGATACAATAACCGGATTTTCTCATTCAGCTCTTCACAGTACAAAGTGTCTGAAAGGAACAAACAGGTCAAATCAAAGCAAGGCTCTCTGCTGAGTCCACCTCAAACGATCACAACGCAGAAGGGCTGAAAAAACATTTCATCTATAATTATGGCTGCTAAATATATTTCAGCAGTAACCACTGAAGTGAAATGATTAAGTATTCATCTATCAATAACAGACTGTCGGTCTCAGACTTTTCAGAGTTTTGTTTTGTTTTTTAGCATTTTTACCAACATAGAATCTCAGCTCGAGGTTCTTTGGATTTTTAAAGCATTTGTTTTTTCAGACGACTTTAAGAATCCTAGAAAGGTAATTCAGTTGCAAAGCAGAGTGGAGCTGAAGTGCAGAATTAAGGTTTCTTTTTTTTTGACAAGATTAAAATGCTTTAAATTCTGGATCTGGGATTAATGCCACTTGTTAGTGGAGAAGTTATAAAACTTCTTAAAGAGAGATCATACTTACAGTGACCTTAAAATCATCCCTTTACTGTGCTTACCCAGCCAGCTGGAAAACTCCCTAAACGTGACCAGGTTGTCTTGGTTCTGGTCCAGCAGGGTGAAGGTGCGGTTGGCCAGCGTGTCGGCATGCTGGTTCTCAACCCCGGGCCACGGCGCCAGCAGCCCGTACAGACTCTTAAACTGCGGCCGGTCCAGCCGGTACTGACGCTCGATGAAGGAGCGACTTGAGTCAGTGTAACGCCATGCAGCCGCCTCCGCCGCTGCTGCAGAGCTGCTGTCCCCCAAGTACAGACTGATGAAGTGCTCCGTCTGCAGGAATGAAGCCCAGGAAGGGAGGTGGGAGAAATGATAGGAGGGAAATATGGTTAGACTTTTAAACATTTTAAAATGATATTAAAACGGCACAATGCACTGGTCACTTTGACAGGCCAGAATTTAGTGCTTTGGCACTCCTGGGATACGAGGTAATAAGAGTCGAGCTCAAGGAAAACGACCGGTAATGATCAGAAAACAGAGTGAATAAAATGTATGGATGCACGTCTGCTTCAGGCTTCTCCACACACAGCAGAAACATCTGAGGATAAAAGAAATTGGTACACTAAAA